>NC_056725.1:1864477391-1864517391 GCF_019279795.1 Protopterus annectens
ACTTTTCATCCTGCAGGCCCTTTAGGACTTCTCCCTTGCTATGCATTAGCAATTAACATGGGCATTATGGCCCTAGTCTGGTATGTAAACAAGATGAAACCCACTCCTACCACATATTTGAGCGTATGGGTAATGCCAGTGAATCATTTTCTTACACTGACCCATATTTGTGGACAAGCCACTTGTTTTGCAGACTTACTCGGGTGTTACCTGTTGCTGCCAAACAACTAGTCCATGTACTTGTTGGTAGTGTGAAGAATATTCTGTCATTGGGAGAGGTCTTGTCAGTTACCTTTTTCATCTTGAGCAGTGCCATGTGCAGAAACTTCTTTTGACTCCTTCCCCACAGGGATGGAAGACCACTGTTTCTATTGTGCAGAATTGGCCCTTGTATCTCTTTTATGCCCTTCCACTGTTCCTCTCATTCAAGTTCATCCAGAATGTGAAGGTAAGCAAATTCAGGATGATTCTAATAGCTTTGTTTTGGCCTTAGCAAATTTGGATCCCTCTGTTATGACTTCATTTTTTGGAGAAGCCTCTGCATTTCAGAAGTTTTCTTTTTTCCTTGTCTAGCAAGCCTCACTCAGACCTACACTCCCTCAAGTAATCTACTTGGGTTTTCCATTTCCTTTTCTGGCTAGGGATGCATCTCAGCTTCCTAAGGTTTGTACCTATCTTAATGGTGGCCACTTCTCAATGTTTGGACTTTTTCCAGCACTCGTCTGTCTTGGACTAAACTCTGTTTTTTTTTTGTTTTGGTTTAAGTTTTTCTGTGAGGGTGCATTTGCTGTCATCTCTCTCACTAGGGCAACATGATAAATCATTAGATTCAGTCAAGTTGTACAAGTCTTTCCTTAAACAGGGTTTTCTTATACTGCCGATGAAAAGCTCTGTACTGCCTTGAAACAGGAATTTAATGTTGAAGAAGATGAAATTGCCACCCTTTCTACCAGTATCTGAGACCAATATAAAATTTCTTTCATGGAATATTTTTTGGAGGTCTGTTCTATCAGCTAAACTAATTTATGGAATTCAGGCACTATCCATTAACTCTCCCTACATGAACTTTCAGATGAATAGCATTCTGTTAAGGACTAATCAAACCTCCATATTAACTTCAATGAACTTATTATTCATCTTCTGCTCTTTTCAGAATGTGCTGGAAAAGAACACATTGTGTGCTGCTTGGATGTGCAAGTGCAGCTGCATTTTTATTTGCACAGAATAAAATCCTGTCAGGAAAGACAGTCCACTCTTTCTCTTGCATACCTAATAAAGCAGGCAAAAGGTCTCAAAGGTTACATTAGCCAAGTAGCTTGCAATGTGCTTAAGTTTTGCCATGATACATGATTTATCCCTCATGATGTCTCCAAAAAAGTAATAACCCAGGCTGGTGGTACCTAGCTGTCATCCCTAAAGGTAAAAACAAATAGGTTATTTGGGGAGATGAAAGCTTTCTTTGGTAATGCATCATTGATTAAAATATATGCAACTGTAACTCAGCTTTCTTTGCACACCTTTGCAAGACATCGTACAACAGTATGTGATCTTTAGAGGAAAAGTTATTTTTCGAGAAAATGTTTTGTATGGGGTTCTTTCTTGAAGCCACCAAGGCATTGAAGCTGGCGACTCTTTCATAGAGGTTGAAGATGAGCAAATATGAATGCCATGTACCTAACATAATGCTAGCTCTAGAGGATGCTAGTCTGTCCTGTTTAGCAGGCACACTTACATTTCCCCCACCTTCATTGTGAGGGAGGTCTAGAGGAGAGCTGTATAGGCTTTTATAATAGGGGTGGGTGCTTAGTTCTCAAACAATCTGCTTAAAAATATGAAATGAAATAAAGGGTGCTGCTAACCATTATGGGAGTAGAGGAGGAGCTTGAACTAGGGAAAGTTTTCTCTGAGCAGACTTGAGACTCTGGTGAAGAAGTCGGAGTTAAAGGATGGACTCTGTTCCTCTAAATCTGTCATTACAAAGAATACATAACTTTTGATTTCCTGCTCTTGGAGAGGGCCTAGGCTGTCATCGCCTTGGCTTTCTGGGAAAGTATACAGTGCAGACTCCTGTTTTAATGATGAGTGGTAGACTTGTCTCCACATGTTTTCCTGTTCTGCAGCAAAACCATTTAATGATCTTGACTATGGATGATTTACTTCTGAACTGGGGAGGTTATGTAGCTTCTACATGGTACAGGAGGTTATGTAGCTTCTACATGGTACAGGAAGTGTGATCTCCCTTGGAGAAAGGGGAGCTGCACATCATCTAGTTGAAACTGAACATTCCTCCTGGCTGTGGGAAAATTGCTTCATCTGGTGCCTCATTGTGTGGTTGGTCATTGAATCTGTTATGTAGTATATAAACATGCAGAGGGCTTGAGATATGTATCCACTTTGCAGAGAAGCTGTGTTTATTTGTTATTTAGCCATATACAAGGACATTTTTTCTCTCTACATTATGCATCTCTTAGGGGGAAATGATCCAAGTTTTCTATCGTTTAGAGACTGGTGTCCAGTCCTTTACTGTAGCTCCAAAAAAAGAAGCTGTACTAGAGCAGTGTCCTATGGACATGTAGCACTGTTGCTGTCAACCTGTTGGCTATCTAGACAAGTGCTGCTTTTCTCCTCTTTTGTTAATGTCTGTAGGGCAAGAGGAGAGTAGAAGTGGAATCCTTCATCTGGGAGATTCCTGTATACCTTTCTACAGGTTCTCTGATTCCACACCTCAACTAATAGCTCAGGGAAGAAATATCACAGTTTATTATTGTAACTGTACAGTTTCTGAAACTGTTTTGGGTTCAGGGGCTGAGATCCCCTAGTTTTTGCAAAAATCCTGTTCTTAACCAGTGATGTCCTCCAAGGTGAAGAGACAGTTGCCTCCACTTCAGGGACTGGCTGCTGATACAGACACCGTCATTCAAACAGACTTGTCAGTGTAGGCTCAGAGGAGAATGAAGCTACCAGAAAGCCAGCTACTTGGAAGGCGTGTGCATCCAAGTAAGAGGAGCCAGCTACTTGGAAGGCGTGTGCATCCAAGTAAGAGGGAGATGTTCTTCGTGTTTCACTGTTGCAGTCATCACATTTGGGTTATCTGCTTGCAGTAGCCCTCAGTCGGCCTGATTAACAAAGTCTTTGGTCCTTCGTCAGTTGCTGTCTACTCTTTCATGACGTCAGGTCGTCAGGGGTATAAAACATGCAGCCGATGTCATTACATCAGTCTTTCTTACTGTGCGGTGCCAGAAGCAGTTCGCAAGTGCCGGTCGGCCGACTCCTGAAATTTTCGTTTTCGAGTTTCAGAACCGAAGTCTTCAACTAAAAGCTAAGTACCCCATTGGGAAAACTTTTTCTTGCACTAAACCAATGTCAGTAAAAGTAAATAATTGCATTTCTTGTGGAAAGCAAGTACCTCATAAAGATTTTCATTCGTACTGTATACCTTGCCTAGGCCCTGACCACGATGTACCTCACTGACGGTTTTGTGCCTTATTTAAAACAAGAACTATCCGTCCGTATATTTTCGCTTCTAAATATTTTGATGCTCGGTTTAATTATCCCGATATGTCTTAGGTAAGCCATCCGACTACCGACATTCTGAAAAAACGCAAAGATAGACAGGCCGCCGAGGCACCGGTACTCAGTGAGGCGATTTCACAGCCCCTGATACCTGATACTTCAGATTCGCAGGCCTCTCCTGAGACCCATTGAGAGTCCGTTATGCTGCGAGATGCTTCATCTGTGGAACCTGCGGATGTTTCTACCTTGGATGGGTCTGGATGCGCTGTGCAGGCACTGGCTTTTGAGGGTGTATTCAGGCCTACGGACTTGCATATTAAACGGATGCCATCTTCTTCTTGAAGGCTTAAAACACGAACCATGCCTAGAAAACTGACTGCCAGACTGCATGGTCAGGCCTCTATGCCTAAAAAGCAAATAACAATGACTGAAGACATTATTACTTTGTTCAGGAGAAGCCAACCTTTCCCCTCTAAGAGACCTAGGAGTGAGTTTGCTTACAATACTTCTGACCAAGATTCTGAAATTTCTGTTTCCTCTGATGACCAGGATTTACCCTTATCTACTTGTGAGGCTTTTGATGTTCCATCACCCCCCCCCCCCCCCAAAGAGGATTTCTCTTTTGGTGAAACCTTGGATACTCTCGGGGAGCATTTTCATTGGGAAAGTCAGGATTTTTCTGATTCTAAAAAGAGGCTTAGGAATTTATTACTCCTACCCCAGCACAGGCCTTTAGCTATACCTCCTGTACTGGACATTGTTGATGATGCCTTTTCGGAATCTAGCGTGGCCCCTGATTTTTTTTACCTCCTGCTCCCAAAAAACCTGATGGATATTACAGGGTTCCTGACTCTCAAGTTCCTTTTCAAAAATCCTACTGCGGATCCTGAAACCATTTCACAGGGACCCAAGGGCATTAAAGCTACTACTGTAAAAAATCTTACCCCCTCTGATAGAGACTACAGGGCGCTGGATAGATGGTAAGAAGTTATGCACTTCAGCAACTTTGGCCATTAGGGCCTTGAATTGCCATTTTCCTATGTTAAAGTATCAGCAGCATATTATTGGATTGCTTAAACAGAAAATGATGTTTATTCCTGACTGCGCTGAAAATAAGGATTTACGGGATATAATGCATTCTGCTGAACAAGTTGGTAAACATACCTACCAGTGTGGTTTTGATTCATTAGATGCATCTTGCAAGGCTGCTGTAACTGGGTCTGTACTTAGAAGGCATGCTTGGCTTAAGGAGCAATCCTTGCCAGATAATGTTAAACCAAAATTACTGGATGGTCCCTTAAATCAGGACCACCTGTTTGGGAACAAGGCAGAAGTAGTTCTTAAAAAGATGGAGGGAAAAGCTAAATCTATGCAAACCACTAAAGATTTTTATAAGTACAACCTCTGAGATTTAGTAGGCATTGGCCTTTTAAGAATTGGTCCTTTCATGCTTCTTCCAGACCTTCAGTCCAAACCCAGATCCAGCAGAGCATCCAGGCTTCAGTCCCAGGGGGCACACAGGACTAAGCAGTGGGGGGCCTCATCTTCCAAATCTGGGAGTAATAAAACTCCCCCCATGGTAAACTGTCTCAATGACTTCTTTTTAAAATGTCCAAGCACTTTTCAACTGATTGCCCCCTTTGGGGGGGAGGGGGGAGATTGCACTTCATGCAAAGAACTGGGGACTCATTACTCAGGACAAATGGGTTTTAAATATAGTGTCCCAAGGATACAGATTTCACTTCCACACATTACCAACTCCAAGCGGTTGGCCGGATCTACCTCCAAATCAGTGGGTAGAGGCCCAAAAGCAAGTACTCTCTCTCTTAAGCATAGGGGCTATTCAGTTAGTACCAGAAGAGGAAAAGGGACAAGGTTTCTAGTCGAGACATCTCCTGGTACCCAGAAAAGACAATTCATGGCGTCCTATCCCCGACCCGTCTACTCTAAACACCTTTTTGGTGATTCCAAAATTCAAGATGCTGACGCTTCACCAGTTGCTTCCTATGCTAGGCAGAGATGCCTGGTTGGCAACACTAGATTTGAAGGAAGCATACCTGCACATCCCAATCAGGGAATCATGCAGAAGATACCCACGCTTCACAGCAGGCTGCACTCACTATCAGTTCTCTGCACTGCCCTTTGGCTTATCTACTGCACCCAGGGTATTCACAAAGTGCCTAGCTCCAGTCATTGCATTTTGCAGGCAAAGAAATATTCAAATATACCCATATCTGGATGATTGTCTAATTCAGGCAGAAAGCCAGGACATACTTTTGAATCATCTGGCTTTTGTACACAGGGTGCTAACTTGTTTGGGGTACACCATAAACGAAAAGAACTCGCACCTGGTACCTTGTCAACAAATTATATTCCTGGGAGCAAGCTTGAATACAATTTCCCAGATGGCTTTCCTTACGCCAGAGAAACAAATTCACTTGACAACCTACTTCAAACAAGTGGCCACAAAAACCCTGCTATCTGCAAGACAAATACTAAAAGCCTACGGGTTCATGACCTCCTTTATTCTTCTAATTCCATATGCAAGACTGCATATGAGGAAACTACAATGATATCTAACAAGCCTATGGTGTCAACTCTCTCAGGATCTAGAAGCAATGATTTCTGTCATACCTTGCCTATGCCTAGAGTTCCTTTGGTGGGCAGATGCCTGCCACCAAAACAAGGGGAATACCATTCACACTACCCCCTGCCGCCCAAACCCTAACAACAGACTCGTCAGACTATGCATGGGGGGTGCACCTGGCAGGGAAGTGCATTCAGGGCAAATGGAACCCAAGTCAAATGCACCTGTACATCAATCTAAAAGAAATGTTAGCTGTACAGAATGCTCTGACAGCCTTCAGGGACCACATTCTTCCAGGACAATTAATGGTTAAGACGGACAACACCATTGTTATGTGGTACATAAACAAGCAGGGGGTACACATCCTTACTCCCTCTGCAGACTAGCCATGGCATTGTGGAACAAAGCTTTGAGCTACCAAGTGCATCTACAAGCTCAATTACTGCCAGGAAAACTAAATACACTGGCAAGACGGACTATGCAGAAATCTCATGGACCCACACGAGTGGAAACTCTAACCAAAAATTTTCAACATGTTGACAAGCGAATGGGGGAGCCCAGGAGCCCAGATATAGACCTGTTTGCCTCCCCCCAGAACTATCAATTGGAAATGTTTTGCACAAGGACTCCCCACAGACAAACTTCAAATGTGGATGATCTGTCCTTCAGCTAGAAAAACATAGCAGTTTATGCCTTTCCTCCTTTGCCTCTGCTCTCCAAAGCACTATTAAAGCTCAAACAAGACAAACCAAGGACGATTTTGATTGCACCAGACTGGCCAAGCCAACATGGGTACCCCCTCTTGCGCAATGTGTCCCTGTTGGCCCCATGGCACCTGCCTCAGACTCCTACCCTGCTGTCTCAGCAGGAGAACCAGATTCTGTACCCTCAGCTTCAAACACTGAACCTAGCAGCCTGGCTAATTACCTAATCTCTCCTTTACCCTCCCTCAGTAAACCAGTGATGGATATCATTTTAGAGGCAAGGAAGCCTAGTACTAGAAAATCTTATGCTGAAAAATGGAAAAGATTCTGTGCCTGGAACCAATCTCAAGGGATGAGCACAGCAGTGCCCAATTTATCTCAGACTTTACGATACTTAACTGAGATGCTTCACAGGGGCTGTCTTTTTCCTCAATAAAAATTCACTCCTCAGCCATTTCATCTCATTATAACGCAGAACCTCCCCTCTTCTCTCTTCCACTGCTCAAGCATTTCCTCAGAGGGGCAGAAAATTTAAGACCACCCAGGAGAGCTCCAACTCCAGCCTGGGACCTTAACTTTGTATTGGAGAAACTCACCCTTCCTCCTTTCGAGCCAGCTGCTACTGCAGATTTAAAATTCCTTTCTTGGAAAGCAGCTTTCCTTTTAGCAGTCACTTCAGCAAGAAGGGTATCTGAATTACAGGTCCTTGTGGCAGTGGAGCCTTTCATCATCTTTCATGCGGACAGACTGTCCCTCAGGACCAGTCCCTCTTTCATGCCAAAGGTGGTATCCAGTGTGGCCCTTAATCAGTCCATTCATTTGCCAACCTTCTTTCCTAATCCACAGAACAAAGGGGAACAGATATTGCACTCCTTAGATGTGCACAGACAACTTAGATTCTACTTGGACAGGATTAAACCTCAAAGGAAATCTGAACTGCTGGTGACATTTGCTGCAGGGACAGAGGGGAAGGCTATTTCAAAGCAAACCATCCCCAAATGGATAGGCCGTTGCATTCATTTCTGCTATAAGCACCATGGAAAACCTATCCCACAGGGGATCAGACCCCACTCAAACAGGATTGCATCTACCTCTACAGCCTTTCTCAGAGGCGTACCTACCTGGGACAACCTAGAAACTGCTACTTGGAATTCTGTGCATATTTTCACCAAGCATTACCATTTGCCAATTTTCTCTAAATCCAGAGCTGGCTTTGCCACTGCAGTCTTGCAGGGCCTTATAGCTGGTCCTAATGCTATCTAATTCCTCCTCCCATCCTTAGCTTTGGGAATCTACCCAAATGTGATGACTGCAACAGTGAAACACGAAGAACATAGTACAGTTGTGTACATTTACCGTAAATGTAGATGTTCGAGTGTATTTACTGTTGCAGTCCTGGTTACCCTCCCTCCAGCCCCCTGACTTCTTTTGGCTATAACCTCTTCTCTCCTTTACAATGCTTAAAAGCTTTTTGGTGTATTTGCTTTTTTGTTGGAGGTATAACCTTGTATATTTATAGATTTAATTGCTTCCCATTAGGGGGGCACCTGACATCTGTGGCAAGAAAAACTGATGGAATGACGTTGGCTGCATCTTTTATACCCCTGATGACCTGACGTCACGGAAGATGAGACAGCAACCGACGTGGGACCCAAGGCCGACTGAGAGCTACTGCAGGCAGATAACCCAAATGTGATGACCTCAACAGTGAATACAATCAAACATCTACATTTGTGGTAAGTGTACACAACTGTACTTTCTCTGTCAACCAAGTCATTTAGTATAAACCTGATTCCAACTTACAACTGCTACATAATTTGGACCTCCTTTATCCCACATTGGTGGTTTATCATTTACTACTTTGCATTGTAACCTTATGGCGCACAGAACTGCAGTCCAGCATTGGCTCGTCAAGTAGTTATTTAAATGTACCGCCATCACCTCATTGAGGAACCATTTTCTCACCCAGTCTTCGTGGTAGCCAGAGTTGCCCACACCCCATTTGGACTTTTCTGTCTGTTCTTAATTTAGTCGCTGCTGTTAGTGCTGTTAGTATTCCTTTCAAGACAGGCAAATATGTCTCCTTATGTAATTTATAATGTGATGTCATATATGCATCTTCTTTTACAAAAAAATAGTTCCCCATTGTTAAAAGTTGAACTGTTTGATGTGAGTGAGTATCGTTACATAACTGGCTCCTTTTGACCGCTTAATTTTCTGAGACATTTAGACATCCCTGAAAATAATGTCAGATTCCATGTGGTAGAGAAATAATACCTGGCCAGGGACCAATCTTTGAAGGAGCTTCTTGGGTCATGTGTTGTAATAGTATATTGGTTATTTCTGAATTATAAACATAAAAACACATGGCCTCTGTATGGTACACACCATTTTCTTTTATATTTTTGGCCTGCTTAGAAAAACTGTAATGTCTGAATTTTTCTGTTGCAGTGGGATAATAGGTAGTGAAGTTCAGAAGAAGCGGGTAATAGTTCTCAGTCCAATTAACATGGCATAGCCCCTTTTCCAGAGCTGTAACAGTCCAGAACGTTTGTTCAAGGCTTTGAAAAAAGTAGTACTTCAGTGAACGGGAAGATTCTCCTGTTCTCTCGGGTCCTGTGAAGAATTTGTTGTAAAGATATTTTGTTCACTTATGTCAGATCAGTTGTTACTGCACCAATTTAGTTGAAAGTCGACACTTTTCTTAGACTGAATTTTATAGTGCTTGCATATGTTTTAACTAGTGAATATAACTCAGGGTCACAACAGTTCTGGTCATAAAGTCCTGCTTTTTGCATATGAGTTATAACTTTCGGTGCCACAGTTTAACTAACCAGGCTGTTTTAGTATTGTTAACTGCTACAATGTTTATAGGCAGAAAAAAAGCGAAATACACAGCTGGTCCACTGATCAAAAACACACTGGAACATAAAGCTGATATGATATTTTACTGGACAGTTAAAAGTTTTACAGTACAGCTGTTTGAGATTTTGGATTAACTGGAGTCCTTCATCAAGAGTATCATAATTTAATGATAAAAAAATAATGCATTATTAACTTACTGAAGTACTCTGGTTAGTCCTACAGCTTTCCATAGCTGTGTTGTAGAACTGAAATACCCAAATAAAAGGTGTCATATCACTTGAGGGCTGCTCAGTGCATTTAGGGTTTTTCAGTTAGAATTGCAAAGTTTTGGGTCTTAATCGTCAGAAGCAGTCAGGCTTTTTTTAATACTGAAACTGTAGTCAACATGGAGTTATATTTTTCTGGTTAATTGATTGCTTACTAAAGTTTGTGTTTCAGTGTTAAGCATGTTTAAGAGCTTTGACATTAGTCAAGTATCAAAGAGGAGGACTTCCTTGATTTAGTTAGTGATTGGATTTGTCACTTTGTCTCAAACGCTCCCATTATCGGGGGTTATGGTACGCTTAGTAATGGTAACCACATAAAGAACCCCCTAGCCCCGAAACCCACCTGTTTGCTGTTCACATGCATCAGTTCTCAATCTAAATGTACAGCAGTGAAGAAGTGTTCATGTCTTTGAGGTGAAAGACAAATGTGTAATGTCACTGAAGCAGCTTTATTATTAGGTAAGACTTGCACTGACATTGCATTTGGAAGAAATATGACATAAATCGCTGCTGTAATTGCTGGTGGGTCATCCATGCCATTAGCGGACAGCAGATGAGGAGACTACTGATGTACATAATTTGAGGAGAATGAAGGCACTTAACAGTTCTGACAACAAGGATTAGCAGAAGGTTCCACCACACAGCCCCAAGCGTCAACAAGAGCACCAACACCAGGACAGAGAGCGAAAGATTTGTTTGGGACATAACCTATCCCTCCTGGGGGAAATCTGCACTTGAAAAGGCCTTATGCCCCCACAGGTGCTGAAATCACTTTTAGGATCATAGGATGTTGCTAGGCTATTGGCCCTTATAAGCCTAGCCAAGAGTTTAGCCCATGTATAGACAAATCAGCACCCGATTCCCCTGTCCAGCAGGGACACTGGTGGAATCCCAGGGATGTATTCTCTGTTTACCATCCACTTATCCAGGTTGTGCTTAAAAAGCGGTAAAGAGGTACTGTGCTTGACGTGGAGAGGGAGTCTATTCCACAGATGGGGGAGTCTGTGGGACACACATCTGTCCTGCCAGCAAGTCCTATTGAAGTCACAGACCAGGTTGAAGCCGTGTGTGTGGGTTACTTGAGTGGAGCTTGACTTGTGGGTATGCAGCAAACCCCATCAAGGCGGGATCCGAGATCACCTTGTATGCCAGACAGAGGTCACCTCTGACCAGTCTGTATGAAACAGTAGAGGGAAAGGGCTTTTAGTCTATCTGTGTATGGTAGATTTTTGAGGCCCTGGATTCTCCTGGTGAGGAACCTCTGTCTCTCCAGCTGCTGCATGTGCTTTGCGAGGTACATGACGAATGGGGCATTGTACTTAATAATGGGCCTTATAAGGGAAGAATTGGGTACTTTTCCTTGTAATAATTGCAATGTTTGTTGCAATGTAGTAACTTCTTTTGGAAAATAAATGGTGTCTGATTCTCCCCTTTAGGAAAATATTTTTGTGTTACTGAGGGCATTATTTACGCTCTAAGGTGTCCCTGTGATTTATATTATCTAGGGGAAAGTAAGAGAAAATTTAGAACTAGACTACAAGGACACATCAGGGACATTAAAAAACAAAAAGTAGCAAGCACTATTGCTATGCATTTTAGGGATAAATATGATAGTAATTTCTCTTTATCACAGGGTTGTATTCTTGATCAAATTTGTGTAAGACGTGGGGAGACATGTTTTAAAAGATAAACTTTTATGTAAAGAATCCATTTAAATTTTAAAATGTAATACATTGTTGCCTTTAGGTTTAAACTCTGAGGTTAATTGGAGATATTTAATTGTATAATTGATAAATTGTTTGATTGTATAATAGTGTTGACCATATAAGGTGTTTATGTATGCTTACTTTGTGCTACTCTTGGAAGGCTGTTTGCCAAAGTGCTAGAGTGTTTTGAGTGTTTCATATAATAAATCACTGTCCAGTAGCCTTTGTTTTATTTCAGAAAACAGATTGATGCCTAGTTGAGAGAGTTTATCTATTACGCCCCAGTGGGGGGAATAGTGTCAAAGGCTTTGGCCAGGTCAGGGTAGGTGGTGTGCACCGTTTTCCCCTCATCAGTGGCTTTGGTGACTGTCTCAAAAAAAGTCAACCAAATTTAACAGACATGACCTCCCCTTGATGAAGCCAAACTGTGTGGGGTTGAGTGTTTGGAGGTTGCCAATGTCCTTGTTAGTGAGGTCCATGATCATCCATTCCATGGCCTTGCAGATCAGGCTAGTTAGGCTGATGGGTCTATAATTTCTTGGATTGGTGGATGCGCCTTTTGTGCAAAGGGATGACAGTAGCTGTCCTCCACTCAGCTGGGATGAAGCCGATACTCAATCTTTGGTTGAATATGGTGCCTAATGGTGCTGCAAGTTCCTGTCCGAGTTCATGTAGGATGCAGCCTGGGATGTTATCGGGTCCCATGGGGACTGTATTTTTTGCCTTTGAGATAGCAGTGATATAAGGGAAAGGGGGCAGGTACTGGGAATGTCTTGATTTACTGATAGGGGGACAGAGGGGTGAAATTTTCGATGAATCTGTCAGCCAGCAAGTTTAGCATATCTACAGCATTTGTATACGTGGTGTCCTTGACCACCAGTTCTGAACAGATCTGGGTGCTACATTTGCAATTATGGACATATGTGATGAAAGTCTTATGATTGTTTCTAGTAGATGTAGCCAATTTGGACTTGAAGTTTGCTTTGGAGGATTTCACTAGTGCTCTTATTTGCTTGTTTAGGCTAAGGAGAGATTGCTTCCAATTGGGCACCTGCTCCTTCTTGGTCCTGGACAGCAATTTATTCTTTTTTGTTATTGAGTTTATTTATTGCAGATGTCCACCAGGCAGGTTTACTCTTCCTTGTGGAGGATGATTTAGTCCTGTCAGTTATTCCTGATTCCATACATCTATATAAATGTTCATGTAGTAATTTGGTGTAGTTTTGGATATTGGTGCCAGTTTCTAAAGAGGGGGAGGGACTGTGAAGCTGTTCATACCATCCCTCAGGAGGCTGTAATCAGCTTTGGAGAAGATGTTCTTGTTTCACTATTGCAGTCATTACATTTGGGTTATCCTGCTGGCAGGTTGCCCTCAGTTGGCCTGAATTCCAAAGTCTTGGGTCCTGCGTCGGTTGCTGTCACCTCTTCCCTGACGTCAGGTCGTCAGGGATATAAAAGATTCAGCCGACTGCATTTTATTTAGTCTTTCTTGCCGCGCAGTGCCCGAAGCAGAAGCAGTTCGCAAGTGCCGGTCGGCCGACTCCTGAGATTTTCGTGTTCGAGTTTCAGATCTGAAGTCTTCATTAAAAGCTAAGTACCCCGTTGGGGGAAACTTTTTTCTTGCTCCAGACCGATGTCAGAAAATGTTAATAATTGTATTTCTTGTGGGAAGCAAATACCTCATAAGGACTTTCATTCTTACTGTATTTCTTGCCTAGGCCCTGACCACGAAGTTGCTAGTTGTCGGTTTTGTGCTAGATTTAACCAAAACACTATTAAGCATCGGTACGATTTTGCATTAAGCTATTTTGGGCAAAGATTTAATTATATAATGTCATCGGACAGCCATCCGACTACCAGAGCTCTCAAAAAACCGCAAAGAAAAAGACAGGCAACCGAGGTCGAAAACCGACGAAGCTTCTCCTAAGCAAGTCGTCAGTTCCCCGGTTCTCAGTGAGGTGCTTTCGCAGCCCCTGATGCCCACTACTTTAGAGTCGCAGGCCGCTACCAACTCCCACGTGGAGTCGGCCAGGCTGCTGGAAACTCAAGGTATTGGAACCTCGGAGATTATTCCCTCAGATGGGTCCGGAGCCGCTGAGCAGGCATTGGCTTCTGGGGGTGTATTCAGACCTAAACAATTGTATATTAAACCAACTTCAAAGACTAAAACACCCTTAAAGGCAAAGAAACAAGTTCACCAGCCACAAGGACATACCTCCATGCCCAAAAAACAGATGCTCAAAATGGCCGAAGACTTAATTACCTTGATCAGGGGTTCCCATCCCCCCTGATAAGAGGCCTAGGCAAGAGACAGACTATGAATCTTCCGATCAGGTTTCCATTTCTTCTGATTCCTCTTCTGATCAGGAATATTCTGTTCCCCCCTATGAGGATTCTAATGCTGAAGAATCAATTCCTTCAGCCCCTCCTCCTGAGGACTACTCTTTTGGGGAAACCTTGCATACCATGAGGGAGCACCTCCACTGGGAGAGCCAAGATTTTTCAGAATCTAAGAAAAGGCTCAGAGACTTCCTTTTACTACCTCAACACAGGCCTCTAGCTATCCAGCCTGTGTTGGACATTGTAGATGATGTGTTCTCCGAGTCTAGTCTGACCCCTGACTCTTTACCTCCAGCTCCTGTTAAGCTGGACAGATACTACGGGGTCCCTGACGGTCATAAATTCCTTTTCAAAAACTCTGCTGCAGACCCAGAAACTATTTCTCAGGGTCCAAAAGGGGTCAAGGCTTCTACTGCAAAAAACCCTACCCCCTCTGACAGGGATTCCAGGGCACTGGATAGATGGGGAAAAAAGATTTACACATCTGCTACTTTGGCTATAAGGGTCTTAAATTGCCAGTTTCATATGCTTAAATCTCAGCAATATATCATGACACTGCTTAAACAGAAAATGATGGCAAATTCTGAATGTGCAGAAAACAAAGAAATGCAGGATTTATTGCATGCAGCTGAACAAGTTGGAAAGCATACTTTGCAATGTGGGTTTGATTCTCTGGAGGCCACCTTCAGGGCCGCTGTTACGGGTTCTGTCATTAGGAGGCATGCTTGGTTAAAGGAACAAAATCTGCCAGTCCATGTTAAAGCAAAATTATTAGATGCTCCTTTACAACATGATACCTTGTTTGGTGTTAAGGCGGAAGAGGTGTTAAAGAAAATGGAAGACAAAGCTAAATCTATGCAAACGATCAAGGATTTCTTACAGGTACAGCCACCTAGATTTAGCACACACTGGCCTACAAAGAACTGGTCCTTTCCAGTCTCAGACAGACCTCAAAGGGGCAGATCCAGTCTCCCAAGAGGCAGATCACAGCCGCCAGGATCCTACAGGTCTAAGCAGTGGAGTGCTTCTACCTCCAAAGGTGGAGAAGTCAAAGCACAATCATACAGGAAACAGTCCCAATGACTTCCCCCTGCCTGCACCAAGCACTTATCTCCTGGCAGCACCCTTAGGGGGAAAACTAGCACTTTTTTCTCAAAATTGGCACATTATAAGCCAGGACAAATGGGTTCTAGACATAGTGTCACAAGGCTACAAGTTTCATTTCCATACCATGCCAAGGGCAAACGGTTGGCCAGACCTGCCAAAAAATCATTGGGCAGAGGCTCAAAAACAATTCGCAGCTCTCATGGACATGAGGGCTATTCAACAAGTGCCACAGCAAGAACAGGGACAAGGATTTTACTCAAGACTGTTCTTGGTACCCAGAAAGGACAAAGCATGAAGACCAATACTGGACCTATCTATTCTAAACACTTTCCTGGATATACCAAAATTCAAGATGTTGACCTTACAGCAGCTTCTGCCCATGCTGGGCAGCAAAGCTTGGCTCGTGACCTTAGACCTAAAAGAGGCATACCTGCATGTCCCAATCAGACAATCATGCAGAAGATACCCCAGATTCAAGGCTGGCTCAAAGCATTACCAATTCTCTGCACTGCCCTTTGGCTTATCTACTGCGCCTAGGGTCTTCACAAAGTGCCTGGCACCAGGAATTGCTTACTGCAGACAAAGGAATACAAATATATCCTTACTTGGACTACTGCCTCATACAAGCAGAAAACAAGGACATTCTACTACAGCATCTAACGTTTGTGATAAGACTTTTAACATGCCTAGGGTACACAGTCAACAAAAAGAAATCAAAACTGGTACCCTCTCAAGAGATAAAATTCCTGGGTGCAAGCTTAAATACAACTGCCCAGATGGCTTATCTCACTCCAGACAAACAAAGGCAACTGACTACCTATTTCAAGGAAATGGTAACAAAGGCCCAGTTATCTGCAAGAAAAATTCTGCAGGCTTTGGGCTTCATGGCATCCTGCATCTTACTAATTCCATATGCAAGACTGCATATGAGGAAAATTCAATGTTACCTAAAAAGTGTCTGGACACAGCATTGCCGCAGTCTGGAAACAATGATTACTCTAATTCCCTGCCTGCAACAGGAGTTTCGATGGTGGACAAAGGCTTGTCACCAAAACAAGGGACAGCCATTCTCACTATCCCCAGCCAGGCAGAACCTAACGACGGATGCTTCAGATTATGCCTGGGAGGCCCACATGGCAGGAAGATGCATTCAGGGCACATGGTCCTGAAACCAAATGCATCTACATATCAATCAAAAAGAGATGCTAGCTGTTCAAAATGCTCTGACAGCCTTCAAGGACCTACTTCATCCGGGACAACTACTGATAAAGACAGACAACACCACGGTCATGTGGTATATTAACAAGCAGGGGGGCACACATTCTTACCCCCTTTGCAGACTAGCCATGACTTTGTGGGACACAGCATGGACTTGCCAAGTACATCTGCAGGCACAATTCCTGCCAGGAAAGGAAAATACTCTGGCAGATGAACTAAGCAGAAACCTCATGGATCCCCACGAGTGGCACCTGGATCCACAAGTCTTCAGCATGATAACAAAGAAATGGGGACGCCTGGACATAGATCTATTTGCCTCCCCTCAAAGCAATCAACTACAAAGATTCTGCGGCAGGGACTTATCACAGACAAGCTTGGAAAGTGGATGCCTTATCTTTCAACTGGACAAACCTATCAGTATATGCCTTTCCTCCACTGCCTCTCCTCCCCAAGGTACTCCTAAAGGTCAGGCAGGAGAAGCCAAAAATGATTGATTGCCCCAGACTGGCCACACCAGTACTGGTATCCGATTTTAAGAAACTTGTCCCAATGCACAGCCTGGACCTTACCTCAAATACCTCATCGACTGTCCCAGCAAAACAAACAGATTCTGCACAGCCAGCTCAGGACCCTAAACCTGGCAGCATGGCGGGTAATGTAGCCATACAAACCACACCTCTTAGTAAAGCTGTGATGGATGTCATTTTAGAAGCCAGAAGGCCTAGTACTAGAAAATCCTGTGCTGGGAAATGGAAAAGATTTTGCACTTGGAACCAAGCTTAAGGAACTGATGCAGCTGTCCTAAATATTCCTCAGATTCTACAATACTTAACTGAGATGCTGGACAAAGGCCTATCGTTTTCATCAATTAAAATCCATGCCTCTGCCATTTCGGCTCATTACAATACAGAGCCACCAGTCTTTTCTCACCCATTATGAAGGCAGTACCTCAGAGGAGCCAAAAACTTAAGGCCTCGAAGGAGAATGCCAATACCTGCATGGGACCTCAATTATGTCTTGGAAAAACTCACTTTACCCTCCTTTTGAGCCAGCTGCTACTGCGGATATAAAGTACTTATCTTGGAAAACAGCTCTGCTCCTCGCAATAACTTCTGCAAGACGAGTTTCAGAGCTACAGGCACTCATGGCTGTGGAACCCTTTATCATTTTTTATCCAGATAGGTTCTCTCTGAGAACAAACCCTACATTTATGCCTAAGGTGGTATCCAGTGTAGCCCTTAACCAAACAATTCATTTGCCAACTTTTTATCCCAATCCACAGAATAAGGCGGAGAAAATTCTGCATTCTTTGGACGTACACAGACAACTTGGATTCTACTTGGACAAAACTAAAGTTTTCAGAAAAACAGAGCAATTACTAGTGGCATATGCCACAGCATCACAAGGAAAGGCGATCACCAAGCAGACTCAAAGTGGATAGGTCACTGCATTCGTTTCTGCTACTCACAGCATGGCAAACCAATGCCTAAGGGCCTTAGGCCACATTCAACCAGAGCTGCAGCAACTTCTACAGCCTTTCTCAGGGGAGTTCCGACCAAAGACATTTTAGAGGCAGTTACTTGGAGTTCAGTGCATACCTTTACAAAACATTACAATCTGCCTCTTTACTCTAAATCCAGGGCAGGCTTTGCCACTGCAGTTCTGCAGGACCTCATAGCCGCTCCTAATGCTGTTTAGCTCCAGCCCCCCAACCATAGCTTTGGGACTCAACCCAAATGTAATGACTGCAACAGTGAAACATGAAGAACATAGTACAGTTGTGTACACTTACCATAAATGTAGATGTTCGAGTGTATTTACTGTTGCAGTCCAGGTTACCCACCCGCCATCCCCCTTATTTTTGCTGGAACTTATCTTTACTTCTCTAATCTATACAACCTAGGTGGTGTATTTGCTTATAGATGAAGGTAAAGCTTATTTTGGCGCATGTACGTTTTATTTACATATTTTTAGCCTACCCTTTTGGGGGCACCTGACATCTGGGGCAAGAAAAACTAAATAAAATGGTGTCGGCTGCATCTTTTATACCCCTGATGACCTGACGTCAGGGAAGAGGCGACAGCAACTGATGCAGGACCCAAGACTTTGGAATTCAGGCCGACTGAGGGCAACCTGCCAGCAGGATAACCCAAATGTAATGACTGCAACAGTGAATACACTCTAACATCTACATTTATGGTAAGTGTACACAACTGTACTTTTGTTTGTTTCACCCTAGCTAGAGGGGGGTCGGGGGAGATGGTAACTTCGAACGTGACCACTTTATGGTCGGATCTTACAAGGGCGGATGAAACTGCAGGGATGCTGCAGTGGTTACTCATATTGGTTAATACCAAGTCCAAGATATTATCACTTCTTGTGGGGGTATCGACTAGCTGTTCCAAAGCATTTGCATTGACAAAATTGAGGAATCTCTGGGCATTTGTGTGCTGGCATGAGTAGTTCTTCCAGTCTGTTTAGGTAGTTTAAAGTCACCCAGGATCAGGATAAAGGGTTGAATCTTGATAGATTCGAAGAGGTGTAGGTAGGCAGCTTGGGCATCTTGAGCTATGATTTGTATAGGGGTCTTGTCAGTGGTTAACTGCACTTGGAGTGCCTCCTGTGTGTCATACTTTTTGACTGGCCTGGAGGTGTGTGTGTGTCTTTATATATTGCAACTCCATTTTCTTTGGCTTTTCTAACCACGGTTTGGGGTCTGAATGTATGATAGGATGAGTAACCAGGTATGGCTGAGGTGCTCTCTGCAGCTTTGAACCAGGTTTCTGTGACTGCACAGATGTCAGCATTTTCCAGGATTAAGAATGCTTGCATTGAGTTATGTTTCATGTTTAGATTACTAGCATTTAGCAACATGACCTTTAATTTGGGTTGTGTTGAAATTTGTATGTTGGTAGTTTTAACCTCATCACTTTTTCTAAAGGCACTATGAGTGAGGCAAGTGTCTTTGCTAGAAGCCTGAAGCCCAAATGAGACAGATGAAGGCCATCTCTGGCAAAGCATCGTGGTCTGTTGATCATATCTTCGCAGGCTCTCTGTTACCAGATCCCTCTTGGATAACACCAGAAACTACTCCAGCTGTTAACGTAAATCATTTTCTGTATGTATTGAGGCATCATTCTGGGTGATGGTAGAATGCTGCTTAAGGCTAGGGACATACTTGCCTGGGGCACACATTCAGTGAGTTCAATCATGTCTCTCTTCATATAGTCCAGGGAGGTATGTCTCAAGTCATTCACACCAACTGGACTATGACAGAGTCATAACAGTACCTGTTGTTGAGGGACTTGATTGTGTGTGTGTGATACGGCGGAATCTGCCCCTTGACAGAAAACTAACCGTGACTTTCTCCTTATCCAGTCTGGTGAGGGGCACATCTGTGTGTTTGATTAGCAAAGACCTGAGCATGTGCCAGTCGTCCTCTTAGACTTATTATGATCAAGGCTAGTAGATGTGCACCCCCACCTAATATGTTAGGAGTGGATTGTTGGGCATAGGTGCACATTGGCCAGAAGTCATTGCCAGCTGGTTGTTTCCTAAGGTTTGGTGCCTAGTCACACAGCCTTGGGTCTGTGGTATTAGAGGCAAATGCCTCTCAGCCCAGGGTCACCTCCCCTGGCCTTTGTTGAAGAAGGGGGTCAGCCACTCTCATCCCACACCAATGCTCATAATTAAGGACTTAAAATTCAAGCAGATAAATCTGGAACTGGAGACATGACCTGATACCAGCCCTGAGTTCCATACAAAACCTGTCTTCCCCTTGTTCCATTTTTTCCGGGTGCAAGCTGTTGGACACGGTCTCTTTGCTGACCGCATATGGTATGGACCAATCATGTGCTTGCTTCTGCATTAGACCATGCAAGAGCTTATTCCCAGAGTTGGTTATTGCTAGGGAAAAGACTCTTTTTCCGCCCAGGCTTCTGTGAAGAACCTAGAGCTTTTTACAAATACCCACTCCTTTTGGGGAGACTGTGAAGCTCATGAAGTCTTTTGTAAAGTAGCATCTGCTTACCATTCCTTTACCCATGTAAATAGTTTTTATCTTTGGGAAAGAGGAGAAGCTTTGAGTCATCATTGCTGTGCACCTGCTAGTTAAGGAAGCTAGGACTACAGCTTGGTGACACTTGGAATTCTCTCTTTTGACCCTTAAAGTAGACACTGTACAGCTCCTAGCTTGAGTATAGATCACTATCACTAGGGAACAGGCCCTTCTTACTCTCTGTAAGACCAAGAACACTGCATCAGTGGGCCCAGACAGTATCCCAGGATGCCTTTTAAATAGCATGAAACATAACCTATCAGGGCCTCTGGAATTACTGTGTAACTGTAGCCTCCAAGCTGGCTTCATGCCTCATAAATGGAGAAAGGCACCAGTCATCCCTCTGCACAAAAGTGGGCCATCTATGAAGCTACAGACCCATAAGTTTCCCTAGTCTTATATTTAAAGCCATGGAAAGAATTACCATGGAGATGATCAGCAGAGATGTAGTAAACATCCAGACACTGGACCCAACCCAGTTTGATTTAGTCAAGGGCAGGTCATGCCTACTCAACCTGGTTGACTTCTTTGAGAAGGTCACCAAAGGAATGGATGAGGGCAGAATCGATCACACTGCCTACCTTGACCTGGCCGAGGCATTTGACACAATACCCCACCTGGGCATTGTTGAGAAACTCGAGGTTGGGTACAAACCCGTATGTCACCTAATGGATAGCCAACTGGCTCACAGACACGTTCCAGGAAGTTAGAACTGAGGAGTCCACCTCTACAAAGAGGCCAAGTCACAAGTGGAGTCCCTCAGAGATCAGTCCTTGGCCCTCTCCTTTTTGGCATTTACTTCTCAGAAGTCAAGACCAATGTCCATGGTCTGCGGCTGACTAAATTTGCAGATGATTGCAAATTAGGAGCCGTCATTGAATCTCACACTTACACACGTGTTCTCCAGGAGGGTCTGACACAGACAAACAGCTGGTGTCAGAGCCATGTACTAAAACTAAATGCCAAGAAATGCATAATAGTATCCTTGGGAAGTCATCCATCCCTGGTAACTTGTCATATTGACAACACACCCCTTAGAGTTGACCCTGTAGTCAGGGACTTAGGGACACACACACATAGTAATCTAGCCTTTGATCATCATGTGTCTACAGTGGTGAGGAAATCATTCTGTGTTGTGCAACTTATAAACAAAGGTATGGCATCTATGTCCAAGGAAGTCATTGTTCCACTGTATTCAGCATTCATTAGACCAGTCACTGAATACACTTCACCCTTTGGTATGTACCTAACAAGGCACATCCAACAACTGGAATGTCCACAGAGGTTCCTCACTAAAAGAATACAGGGTGCAAGTAATATGTCCTATACAGACCGCCTCAAGGCCCTATCCCTGTATTTTGTCTCCTACAGGCTTTTTAGGGGAGATCTATGCATGGCATACAGGGCATTGTCGGACACCAGTATGATGGACCTCCTGCATATCCACAAAACAAACAGTAGCAGAATTACCCATTCTAAAGACTGAAACCTTGCCTGTGATACAAATAGGACCTGCTGGACAGATAGATATGTATCCCAGAGACTACCCCATCTATGGAACAGGCTTCCCATCCATGTGAAGCAGAGTTCCTCCCTAACCCAGTTCAAGTGCAACTTGGACAAATTGGATGGGAAACCAGAAATTCTTCCCTGGTTTGGCACCTATGTCTCTTGTGCAAACAGGTGACCTTTAAATGGTACATCTCCCAGTCCATGCTTACACTTATCAAGGGTATCAGAACTGGTCAGAGATTTGGGATGCATGGCTGGACTTAAAAAGGCCCTTGTGGTCGTTAGCCTAGTAAACCGCTATGAACCTAAGATATATGTCTCTTACCAAGCACCCTCAGACTGACTTTGCAGTATCTTCAGGGCATAGGTCCTAGAGAACACATAATTTTGCCATTTTTTCACTTGAGTTGAAGGCTCTCAACAGTTGTAAGAGATGTTACTCTTCAGGAGTCTGGTGCAAGTTAGGGCTTTAATCTTTTCATCATGCCCTGAGCTTCTCACCTCACTTGCCCAAATTCCAGCTTTCCTGTGTTGCCCAGAGTCTGAAAAAGCTGCTTGTCCTTTCCTAGTGTGGACTGAAGGATAAGGTGTTTGACTCTTGTCAACAGCTTTCATGTGGCCTGAAGCAGTTTTTGTTATACTGATACTGTGGCTCAGAATTGTGCCTGCACAGTGTGGGTTTACTAAGGATGCCCTCTTTAAAAGACGAGCGCAAACACAGCTTTATGGATTCCCATTTTAGAGGGGAATTCCTTTGGCCAGTCACATATAATCATCTGTTGAATGGTTTCATGAGGAGAAAACATGACGTTCCATCTGAGAAGAACCTTTGTCACCATTGTCCTCATCTTCCAAAGCCAGTAAACCTAAAGAGAAAGGTGCCTTTGTATACTGAGAAAGCCACTGAAGTATACATTGGCCCTGTTTTTCTTTTCTTGTGTCAGCTGAGTTGCTGAAGAGACCTATTGTACTTCACCACCCTTAGGAATTCTGGCTGGGAGCTCACTTCCCATGGAGTGGAGACAGTTTTGTGGGTTAGCCCTAACATGGAAAACCATCTTGAAGAACCAGTGGGTTCTAGATGTTCTTACCTCTTTGAGCTCTTAAGATGTTCTATGAGAATATAAAACTAAAACAAAGGAACCAAGTCAAAGATCCACTCCAAATTATATTTATTGAGCGTTTTCAATTCGAATAGAAACTTCTTCAGGATAACCTGTTAAAACCCAGCACATCCATTTATGTACTCTTCACGATAATTCATCCATATTAAAAACTCCACCTTCTTAAAGGTGTATATACATTGTAACTTAAGTCAGACTGACTAAATATAAACAACACATCTATGCAGCTGTACATCATACTAATACATGTTAAATAATGAAATGCTGTCATTCCTATCTGCATGGTGTACAAATTACTCATAATGAAAAAATAATTATCATTGCATAAAAAATTCTGCTTTTAATCGTAAAATAGAGCTAATCGAGATGGCACTATTAAGTCCTGGATAATTAGCAGCATTAGCCCGAAGTTGCCATCTCAGATGCTGTTCGTGTTTCACTGTTGCAGTCATTACATTTGGTTTATCTGCTGGCAGGTTGCCCTCAGTCGGCCTGAATAACAAGGTCTTGTGTCCTGCGTCGGTTGCTGTCTCTTCTTCCATGACGTCAGGTCGTCAGGGGTACAAAACATGCAGCCGATGCCGTTTTAATCCATCTTTCTTGCCTCGTGATGCCCGAAGCTGAAGCAGTTCGCAAGTGCAGGTCGGCCGACTCCTGAAATTTTCGTTTTCGAGTTTCAGAAACGAAGTCTTCAATCTAAAGCTAAGTACCCCGTTGGGGAAAATTTTTCTTGCTCCTTACCGATGTCAGTAAAAGTTAATAATTGTATTACTTGTGGGAAGCGAATACCTCATAAGGATTTTCATTTGTACTGTATTCCTTGCCTAGGCCCTGACCACAATGTGCCTTGCTGTCGGTTTTGTGCTAAATTTAACCAACGCACTATTAAGCGTCTGTATATTTTTGCTTCTAAATACCTTGGCTCAAGATTTAACTAGCCTGAAATGTCGTTGGTTGGCAATCCGATTACCAGAATTCACAAAAAACGTAAAGAAAAAGACAAGAGACAGACCATCGAGGTCCAAAACAGATGACTAAGCTTCTCCTAAGCTAGTAGTCAGTTCGCCGGTACTCAGTGAGGCGCTTTCGCAGCCCCTGATGCTCGCTATTTTTGATTCGCAGGCCTCTACCGAGACCCATTTGGAGTCCGGTATGCCACGAGATTTTTCAAGTATTGAACCCAGCGGGTGTCTCTCCCTTGGATGGGTCCAGAGCCACTGAGCAGGCCCCGACTTCTGAGAGTGTTTTCAGGCCTAAAGATTTGTATATTAAACAGACGCCAGCATCAAAAACAAGGCTAAAACCAACTTCTATGTCTAAAAAAACGATGCATGAGACAATTGTTCAGGCCCCTATGGCCCCTATGCCTAAAAAAACAAATTATCAAAATGGCTGAGGATTTAATTACCTTTATCAGGGGTTCCCAATCTCCACCTGCCAAGAGGCCTTGGCAAGGCACTGATTATGAATCTTCAGATCAGGTTTCAATTTCCTCTGATTCCTCTTCTGATCAGGAATTTTTTATTCCACCATGTGAGGACTCTGATGCAGAAGAATCCATCCCGTCTGTTTCTCCTCCTGAGGATTTTTCTTTTGGAGAAACTTTGCATACCTTAAGGGAACATTTTCATTGGGAGAGTCAGGATTTTTCAGAATCCAAAAAGAGTATTAGGCATTTCCTTCTTCTGCCTCAGCATAGGTCTTTGGCAATACCTCCTGTTTTATATATTGTTAATGATGTTTTCTTAGAATCCAGCATGGCTCCTGATTCCCTGCCTCCGGCTCCTAGTAAGCCAGACAAATATTACAGGGTTCCTGACTCCCGCAAGTTTCTTTTCAAAAACCCTACTGCTGACCCTGAAACAATTTCTCAGGGTCCCAAGGGTGTTTAGGCTTCTACTGCTAAAAATCCTACCCTTTCTGATAGAGATTCCAGGGCGCTGGATAGATGGGGTAAGAAGGTTTATACGTCTGCAACCCTGGCAATCAGGGCTTTAAACTGTCTATTTCGTATGCATAAATATCAACAGCATGTCATGGGCTTACTTAAACAGAAAATGATGTTGATTTCTGACTGTGTGGAAAATAGTTACAGGATTTATTGCATTCAGCTGAACAAGTTGGAAAGCATACTTTGCAATGCGGCTTTGATTCCTTGGAGGCCTCCTGCAGGGCCGCCGTAACTGAATCTGTGATAAGAAGGCATGCTTGGCTCAAGGAGCAAAATCTGCCTGATCATGTTGAAGCTAAATTGCTGGACGCTCCTTTACAACAGGACAGTCTGGTAATAAGGCAGAAGAAGTTCTGAAAAAGATGGAAGACAAAGCTAAAATCTATACAAACTATAAAAGATTTCTTACAAATGCAGCCACCCAGGTTCAGTAGGCACTGGCCTACTAAGAATTGGTCCTTTCCAGTACACAACAAAGCCACTCAGGTCAAACCCAGACACTCCAAAGGCTCCAGGTTTCAGTCACAAGGAACTTACAGGACCAAACAATGGATTGCCTCCACCTCCAAATCTGGAAATAGCCAAGCACCACCCTACGGTAAACAGTCTCAATGACTTCCCTCTGCCATTTCCAAGCACTTATCTTTTGGCAGCCCCTTTGGGGGGAAACTAGCACTTCATGCTCAAAATTGGCATCTAATAACCCAGGACAAGTGGGTCTTAAATATAGTATCCCAGGGATACAGATTTCATTTCCACACGTTGCCAATTCCAAACGGATGGCCAGATCTGCCTCCAAATCAGTGGGCAGAGGCACAGAAACAAGTCATGTCCCTCATGGATATGGGGGGCTATTCAACCAGTACCAGAAAAGGACAAGGTTTTTATTCAAGAATTTTCCTGGTACCCAGAAAAGACAAATCATGGCGTCCAATTCTGGACTTATCCATTCTAAATACCTTCCTTGACAATTCCAGAATTCAAGATGCTGACTCTACAACAGTTACTGCCTATGTTAAGCAAGGATGCTTGGCTGGTAACTCTAGACTTAAAAGAGGCTTACCTGCATATCCCAATTAGGGAATCTTGCAGAAGATACCTCCGCTTCAAAGCAGGCTATTTGCATTACCAGTTCTCTGCACTGCCCTTTGGCTTATCTACTGCGCCCAGGGTCTTCACAAAGTGCCTGGCACCAGTGATTGCATTTTGCAGGCAAAGAAACATTCAAATTTATCCTTATCTGGACGATTGTCTAATTCAGGCAGAAAACAAGGACACACTTCTACAACATCTGGCATTTGTAAAAAGGCTTCTAACATGCCTAGAGTACACCATAAACAAAAAGAAATCACAACTGGTACCCTCTCAATTAATTACATTCCTGGGTGCAAGCATGAATACAACTTCCCAGATGGCTTACCTCACGACAGACAAATTCAATTGATGACTTACTTCAAACAAGTGGCCACAAAAACCCAGCTATCTGCAAGACAAATTCTGCAGGCTTTGGGGTTCATGGCTTCCTGCATTCTACTAATTCCATATGCAAGACTGCATATGAGGAAACTTCAATGGTACCTAAAAAGCTTATGGAGTCAACATTGTCACAGCCTGGAAACAATGATTCCTCTCATTCTTTGGCTGCAACAGGAGTTCCTATGGTGGGCAGAGGCCTGTCACCAAGGCAAGGGACTGTCATTCATTCTACCCCCTGCCACCCAAACCCTGACTACAGACGCATCAGACTATGCTTGGGGGTGGGGGGCATCTGGCAGGGAGATGCATTCAGGAAGAAAGTTGCCCAAATCAAATGCACCTACATGTCAACCAGAAAGAAATGCTAGCTGTACAGAATGCTCTGACCACCTTCAAGGACTTCCTTCATCCAGGGCAACTACTGATAAAGACGGACAGCACCACAGTTATGTGGTATATAAACAAGCAGGGGGGGTACCCGCTCCTATCCCCTTTGCAGATTAGCCATGGCCTTGTGGAACACAGCCTTGACTTACCAAATACATCTACAAGCTCAGTTCCTGCCAGGAAAGCAAAATATTCTGGCAGATGAACTAAGCAGAAACTTTATGGACCCACACAAATGGAAACTGGATCCACAAATCTTCAGCATGTTGACACGAAAATGGGGGAGCCCAGACATAGATCTTTTTGCTTTTCCCCAAAACTATCAGTTGGACAAATTCTGCACAAGAATGCATCACAAAAAAGCTTGGAAAGTGGATGTTCTATCCTTCAGCTGGAAAAACCTATCAGTCTATGCCTTACCCCCTCTGCCTCTGCTCTCCAAGGTTTTACTAAGTCAGGCAGGAAAAACCAAAAATGATTCTGATTGCTCCAGACTGGCCTCGCCAACACTGGTACCTGCTTCTACGGAATATGTCATGCCTTCCTCCGTAGTATCTGCCTCATACACCTCATCTACTGTCTCAGCAGAACTATCAAATTCTGCACTCGCAGCTCCAAACTCTGAATCTTGCAGCATGGCTAATCAACTAATTTCACCAGTCACATCTCTCAGTAAACCTGTAATGGATGTCATTTTGGAGGCTAGAAGGCCTAGTGCTAGAAAATCTTACGCTGATAAATGGAAAAGATTCTCTGCCTGGAACCAAGCACAAGGAATAAACACAGCAATGCCCAATATTACTCAGATTCTGCAATACTTAACTGAGATGCTTCACAAGGGCCTATCTTTTTCTTCTATAAAAATCCATGCCTCTGCCATCTCACCTCATTACAACGCAGAGCCTCCTCTCTTTTCTCATCCCCTGCTAAAGCAGTACCTCAGAGGGGCCAAAAATTTGAGACCTCCTAGGAGAGCACCAACACCTGCATGGGACCTCATTTTTGTGCTGGAAAAACTCACCCTTACCTCCTTTTGAACCAACTGCTACTGCAGATATAAAATTTCTTTCTTGGAAGACAGCCTTTCTCTTAGCAGTCACTTCAGCTAGAAGGATTTCAGAACTTCAGGCTCTCATGGCAGTGGAGCCTTTCATTATCTTTTATCCGGACAGGGTGGCCCTCAGGACCAATCCATCTTTTATGCCTAAGGTGGTATCCAGTGTGGCTCTTAATCAGACCTTTCATCTGCCAAATTTTTTCCCAAATCCGCAGAACAAGGGGGAGTGGATTCTGCATATATTGAATGTACACAGACAACTAAGATTCTCCTTAAACAGGACAAAATCTCTAAGAAAGTCTGAGCAACTACTGGTGGCATTTGCTGCAGGGGCAGAGGGAAAGGCTATTTCAAAGCAGACTGTTTCAAAATTGATAAGCCATTGTATTTTTTCTGCTACATGCACCATGTTAAACCTGTCCCCAAGGGGATCAGATCCCATTCCACCAGGGCCGCATCTACTTCTGCAGCTTTTCTCAGAGGGTTCCTACCAGAGGCATTCTAGAAGCTGCTACTTGGAGCTCAGTTCATATGTTCACCAAACATTACCATTTATAAATCCAGGGCAGGCTTTGCCACTGCTGTCCTGCAGGGCCTTATAGCTGCTCCTAATGCTGTATAATTCCATCCTCCCAACCATAGCTTTGGGATTCTACCCAAATGTAATGACTGCAACAGTGAAACATGAAGAACATAGTACAGTTGTGCACACTTACCATAAATGTAGATGTTCGAGTGTATTCAGTGTTGCAGTCCGGGTTACCCACCCGCCAGCCCCATTTTTCTCTCATTATTATACCTCTTCTTTCCTTTACTATGCTCAAAAGCCTTTTTGGTGTATTTGCTTTTAGTTGGAGGTATATCTTTGGTGTTTTAAATTACATGCAGCTATATATATATTTATATATTTTTTTGCATCCCTTCTGGGGCAAGAAAAACTGATTAAAATAGCGTTGGCTGCATGTTTTGTACCACTGATGACATGACGTCATGGAAGAAGAGAGAGCAACCGACGCAGGACCCAAGACTTTGTTATTCAGGCCAACTGAGGATAACCTGCCAGCAGATTATCCAAATGTAATGACTGCAACAGTGAATACAGTCGAACATCTACATTTATGGCAAGTGTACACAACTGTATTTTCTTTAAATTCTAAATAATCGAGTGGTCCCCCTTTTTCTCCTAGGGACACCTGATCTGTAATTATAGATCTAAAACTATGTCCTTCATGTAGTGCAGTATGCACTGCTAAAGCATTCTTAGTGCCTTTTTTTTTTTTTGAAGCATCATAATAGTGTTGGTATATCCGACTTCTAAGGGTATTAATAGTTTTCCCTATGTAGAAACTTGAACAGCCTGTACATAGAACTAGGTATACCACAGCTTTGCTACTACAATTCAGTTTTACGTGTAAAACATGTTTACCATAATTGGGAATATTAATCTAATTAGTTTCTACTATATGCTTACATTGTGAACAGTGTACGCATTTTGTCATACCACCTTTTTGCCCTGTGGGTCTAACCCTTTCTAGCGTGGTTTTAAAGCTAACATCCTTGTATACAATTCTTGGAGATGTCCCTACAAGATTAAGAAATTCTTGATCAATGCCAAAAACACTCCAGTTAGGATTGATAGTATCTCTAATCTCAAAAAATTGCCTATTATAGCTAAGTACTCCAGCTTTTTTAAATTCGGACTCCTCAGTCTGGTTGTTGCTAGTTTGTACAAAATAACACGTCCCTAAAACGGGAATAACATGGCCATTCATTCTTTTATTTATAACTTCCTGTAATATTTCAGATACATTTGTGAGTAGCCTCTTTTGAAGAACATATCTTTCAAAATCACTTTTTGATTGAAGAACTCACCTGGGTCCAAAATCATTCTTGCTAACTGTACCCCCTGTCCCTTGACAAGAGATTTCTTTTGATGGAGGGGGTGCCAACTGGAAAATGTAGAAAAACTTGCGTATTGGGAAATTGAATAGATTATATATGGTCCCTATGCTGAATTTTGGTCATATTACGGCCGTTACCCGGATGATATCTTTTGGAAAGGGAACAGAGTAGAATTGGAGAGGTTTTTTTTATATATGAAAGAAAGCACTGACTTTTTGGAATTTACCATTACAAAAAGTGAGGACGTAGTCAACTATAAAGATATTACTATAAGTAAAGATAGAGTGAACGGTCAGTTTAAATCAACAATATATAGAAAACCCACATATTCGAATACACTTAAGTCTTCTGGTATGAGAGTGTTGGGTTGGACCTTGATAGATTCCAGGGTGCTTAGGAACGTGGATTGAGAGTCTAGGGACGTGGTTGGAGATCTATAGCAGGCTATGACCTGGATCGCCATCTTACCCAATGTTAGTTGTACCTGAAGTATCTCAGATGCGTTATGCTGGGCTACTAGTGTGGAGGTGTGCACATCTTTTATGAATATGGAGACACCACCGCCTTTGGAGCTACAGTCTATGTTTCAGTGCCAAAAGGTGTGGAATGAGTTATAGCCTGGTAGCGCAGGGATGCTTTCTGCCACTTTAAACTAGGTCTCCGTTACAGCACAAATTTCGATATTCTCCATTTTGAGGAGCGCTTTAAGCAAATGCACCTTGAGATTTAGACTTCTAGAATTGAGTAGCAGAACCATCAGATTGCATTTATTTATAGCTGTTGCGGTGGTAATATGGTCTTTGGAATTTCGCCTAAAAAGGCACTATAGAGGTGGCAAGAGCCTTAGCCAGTGTCCGGAAGCCCAAGGGTGACAGATGAAGACAATCTCTGGCAAAGCATTGAGGTCTGTCAGTCATGTCATCCCAAGCAGATACTGGATCCCCTTAGAATGACACAAGAAACTTAGCCAATTCTTGATGTCAATCATTTTTTGTTTGTACTGCGGTATCATTGTGGGTGACGGTACAATACTGCTCAGGGCTTGGGTCATACCAGCCTGGGTCACATAATCCGAGAGCTCCACCATGTCTCTTTTCATGTTGTCCAGGGAGGTGCGTCTCAGGTCATTCACACCCACACGGACAGTGACAGTCATAGTTGTACTTGTGGAATGACCTGAGTGTGTGTGTTGTTGGATTCTGGCACCTTCTCCTTATTCAATCTAGTGAGTGGGACATCTGTGTGCCACACTATTGAGTCACCTATGATTAGTGTATTGGGCAAGGTGTTTAGCCTTGGGGGATTAGGTTGAGGGGCACACTGTGGAGGTGAAATCTGTGTCCTGTGGTTTGTGCTGTGTTGTGGTGGTCGAATGCAATCCTGTCTTTGAGGTATCTGCTATCTGCTGTTTGGGTAAATTTCTGTTGAGAGCCTCTGCGAAGGTGGGTGTGTGGTTTGTTTTTTTTTTTTTTTTTTTTTTTTTGTGAGAAATGTGATGGGTGTTCTGGTGGGCTGTGTGTTCCATGTAGTGTGGTTGACCTTCTCCTCTTGACCAACTAGTCCAGTCTTGGCTGGAGAGTGCGTAGCTTCCAGTTTGGTGATAAGTGCATCTCTCACAAGTCTGAGTCTTGGGAGGTAAGAGGAGAGGGTTGTCTGTGTACATTAGGTAGTTGCTACACTGCCTCAGAATGCCCAAATGCAACAGGTTAATAGGAGAAAACACAGGTAACTGCCCTTTAATCATTCCAGGAGGGGTGGTCATAACTATTTAGTACTGGAGCTATTTCTGTGAAGCACAACTAGTGCCAATGGCACTTAGGTGTGCTACAGTAATTGCTACAAAAACCTGTTGAAGCGCAAAGCAATTAAGCTATTTGAAGTGCAAGAGAGAGAACTAGCAAGATTCAAGGGAAAAACGGAAGAGCAGACTTTTTGGCACCAGTAATAGTTTACCTCAGCTCAGTGCCGCTAGATGGAGCTTAAGTGTAAACCCCCACAAACACGGGCTTTTAAACCAGAAAGTTGAGAGGGATGGAAGAACTGCCCACACGGCCAATAAACTACAATATCTGGGGCACAAAGAACTTTTTTTGGTAGATAGGCTACCTAGTGCTTACCACTCCCAACTGATAAGATAGAAGTCTTCCCTCCAACACAGAAAGGCTTGGCGGGGGGAGGCTCAGAAGCTTACTAACAGTCCTGGATACAGCAAATCTGTATCTGGACTAGACTAGTTACAGGAAAGGTGGGAAACAAACTTAGAGCCTTTATATATATATATATATATATATATATACACACATATATATATATATATATATATATATACACATATATATATATATATATATATATATATATATGTAGATATATATATATATAAGAAAAGCAGCTAAAACAGCAGTAAAAATTCAAATGCAGTGCAAGCTAGCACACTTGAGCGTGTAGCAGTATTAAACCAAATATATTTTAAATAACTGCAGTTAAATTTAAAAAACAACTAAAAACAAGTGCAGAAAGCAGTAGGTATTTAGATGTCAGTTGCTGCAGAGTTTTGTTGATCATTTGTGTTTTCCTGGTGTAAAACCCTTATTAACAGTTTCTGGAGTGACGGACAGTACCATCCGGTCTCACTTGGGATGTTCCTGCAGCATAATGTGTTGCTTGTACTGATGAGGGATGGCTCACTAGTGGAGTAGGACACAAACCTTTGCTTCTTCATGTTTAGAATAGATATATATAGGTTCATAGGTAGGTACTAGGCTATCTGCCCAAAGGCATTTATTATCCCAGCCGGAATGTGTTGGCTTTCACTGCCCACTTAGATTAGTTCCCTGTGCCTCTGTCCAGCAGAGCGACTGAAGTGATCTCCGGGGTAAACTTGTTTTCCCATCCACTCATCAAGGTTTCTCTTGAAGAGTGTTAGTGAGGAGCTCTGCCTAATGCAGACTGGAATCTTGTTCCAGAGCATGGGAAGTCTTTGGGACAGGAATCAATCCCTCCAGCATGTCCTATTTATTGTTGTGGTGAGGTTTAGATCCCTAGAGCGTGTGGCTCGAGGGGATTTGGTTTTCTTTAGGTGGAGCATGTCCATCAATTCTGGGTTGGACATGGCCTTGTATGTCAGGCAGGGATCACCTCTGAGTAGGTGGTATGCAACTGAGTACAGCTGGAGTTTCTTCAGTCGAGTTGCATGAGGCATCTGTATGAGGCCAGTGATCCTCTTGGTGAGGTACTTCTGTGGTCTTTTCAGCTTTTGCAGGTGTCTTGTAAGGTACATCCTAACTGGGGCGTTGTACTCTATGATGGGTCTGATGAGCGATGCGTAGAGGGGCACAATGACCTCTCTTGATCTGGATGCAAACCCTTTTGTGATTAGGTGGGCCACATAGAAGTATTTTCTAACCACTTTGGCAATGTGATTATCAAAGGAGAGATTACTATCTACTTGGGTCCCCATATCCTTTATTACGTCTTCCATATTTAGGGGGCTACCACTTATGCGGTAGTTTGTGGGTACTTTGTTTTTTCCATAGGGGATGACTATGCACTTTTTGGCGTTTAGCGTGAGGCCATGGTTTTGAAACCAGGTATCTGTCTCACTGAGACCCTTTTGGAGGATATCTGCGTCAGCCGGAGAGTCAATTACAGCCCCTTGTTTGCAGTAGTCTGCGAACTTGGTCAGCCATAGTCCTCCTGTGCTTGCCTGTACCCCTGAGAAGTATATGCTGAGCAGGAGGGGTCCTAGGACTGAGCCCTGGGGAGCGCCACTTGTTACTGGTTTAGAGTCAGACCTAGCTCCCACAACTCTTACCATGTGGGTTCTGTCCGTGCGCCAGTTGGCAACCCATCGCTTGTTGTAGGGGTTTATGTTCAGGCTGGTGAGCTTGTCTACAATACCAGAATGAGGAATGGTGTTGAAGGCCTTTGCGAGGTTTAGGTAGGCTGTGTGGACCACCTTTCCCTCGTCTATAGCCTTGGTAACAGTCTCAAAGAAGTCCACCAGGTTTAGGAGGCATGATCTGCCCTTAAAGCCGAACTGAGTAGCGTCCAGTGTTTGGAGGTTCCCACTGTCTCTGTTAATTAGATCCATGATAATGCGCTCCGTAGCCTAGCAGACCAAGCTAGTCAGGCTTATAGGGTGATAGTTCCCGGGGTCTGTTGTGGCTCCACCTTTGTGGAGTGGAATAACACTTGCTATGTGCCACTTTATCGGCGCGTACCCTGTGGAGAGGCTGAGTTTGAACAGTGTATTTAGGTGAGGGGTTAGTTCATCTTTCAGCTCGTGTAGGACACAGCCTGGGACACCGGTCCCATTGATGCTGTGTTTTTGGCTTTGGAGAGGGCTGTTTTAACCTGCGTGTCTGTGATTTCAGGGGCACTGCATTCTTCTGGTATGGTTATGGGCCCTTTTGGGGGTGAGGTTTGCACTGAACCTGTCTGCCAGGTTGTTGGTGATATCTGTCGGTTCAGTGTATTTTGTGCCATTCTGCAGTAACTCTGAGCAGATCTGAGAATTGCCACTTAGATTCTTCACATAGCTAAAGAATGCTTTGTGGTTATCTTTGTAGTCCTTGGCAATTTTTCTTTCGAAGCTAGCCTTGGATGATTTTATGAGGGATCGTAGTTTCTTGCTGATACTGATCAGGGATGTCTTCCCTTCTTGGGATTTTACTCTTTTTCTGTACTAGTTTCCTCCTCCTATTGTATAGCTTGTTTTGGCAGGGGTCCACCAGACTGGTTTCCTTTTCTTGAAAGAGTGAGTCTTAGTTTTACTTGGGATAGCACGATCCATGCATTCTTGTAGGTGGCCGTGGAGTGCATTAGTAAAGGATTTTGCAGCTTGAGCAGCATTATCATTTAGCTTGGGGGATTTGAAACTTTCTACCTCAGTCTTAAGTAATGTGAAGTTTGCTTTTGAAAAGTTTTTCACGGTGGTTTCTTTGACCGGGGGTGGTCGCGGAATGTGGATATCCAGAGTGATTAGTTTATGGTCAGATCTAACCAGCGAGGGGTTAACCTCCAGTGTGGAACACCAGTCGCCCATGTTGGTGATGACCAGGTCCAATATGTTGTCACCTCTGGTGAGGGTGTTGACCAGTTGATCCAGGGCGCTTGAGTTTATAAATTCTAGGAAATGTTGGGCAAGGGAGTTAGTACTTGAGTAGTTCTCCCAGTTAATGTTTGGGTAATTGAAATCACCCAATATCAGGGTGTTTGTTAGGACCTTTATGTTTCCCAGTGTTTCCAGAAATGCAGAATGTGGGTCCTGGGACATGGTGGGTGATTTGTAGCAAGCTACAATTTGACTTGCAGTTCTGCCTATTGTTAGTCGCACGTGGATGATCTCTGAAGCATCGTACTGTGCCACTAACCTGGAAGTGAGGGTATCTGTGATGAACATGGATACGCCCCCACCTTTTGCATTTCGGTCTGGGTTTTGTGGCCGAAATGTATGGTATGAGTTGTAGCCTGGTAGTGCTGGGGTGCTCTCTGTAGCCTTAAACCAGGTTTCTGTTACTACACATATACTGATTTTCTCCATACTGAGGAGTGCCTCGAGTGCATGCATTTTGAGGTTTAGACTTCTGGCATTGAGTAGCATTACCCTCAGATTTTTGTTACTTGTGCTATGTACGGCGGTGGGTTTATCTTTTGAGCTTTGCTTAAAAAGGGCACTATGGGGGTGGCAGGAGCCTTGGCCAGTATTCGGAAGCCTAAGGGTGACAGGTGCAAGCCGTCTCTAGCGAAGCAGCGTGTCTTGTCGAGCATGTCATCCCAGGCTGAAACACACTGGATCCCCTTTGAATGACACAAGAAGCTTAACCAATTGTTGAAATTGATTATTTTTTTCTTTATACCATGGTATCATTCTTGGTGAGGGCAGGATGCTACTCAGGGTCAGGGTCATACCGGCCTGGGCTACATGAGCAGAGAGCTTTGCCATGTCTCCCTTCATGTAGTCCAGGGAGGTACAGCTCAGATCATTCACACCAACATGGACAATGACAGAGTCATATTTGTACCTGTTCTGGAGTGACCTGAGTGCTTGTGTTACGTGGCGGATCCTGGCATTCGACAGACAGCTAATAGTAACCTTCTCCTTGTTCAGCCTAGTGAGCGGGACATCAGTGTGCCTGACTGTAGAGTCACCTATTGCTAGTGTGTTTGGTATGTTATTTTGCCTTAAGGGCTGTGATTGCATGGCACACTGGTTTTGTGAAGTATGCGTTTCATGGTTTGTGTTGGGGGTGGAGGTTGCTTGGATGTCTGCTTTGGAGGTCTCTGTTGCTTTTGCACATATTTATTTAGAGCCTCTGAGTATGTTTTCGTGTATTTTTGTGTGTTTTTTCCCAGTACTGGTTTCATAGGTCTATGTGAGACTGGTGGTGGTGTGATGCAAGTAATTCCCTTCTCCTCTTGACTGTCTGGTCCTGTCTTGGGTTGAGAGAGCTTGGCCTCCAGTTTAGTTGTATAATTGCATCTCTCGCATGTATTAGTGTTTGGTGGTAGGAGGAGAGGGTTGTCTGTGTACATGAGGCATTTGTAACATTGCCTCAAAATGCCCAGATTCACCAGTTGGACCGGAAAGTACAGCTGAAACTGCCCTTTGGACAGTCTGAATAGGTACAGTGAGCTGTTTTACTGATTGTGTGTTAAGGTCAAATAGAGAGCCTTGTCCTTCTCTACAGTATAGGGGGGGGGTCTAGTGCTAAGGTTTATTAGTGCTTGCTATGGGTTTTGAGCAAGTGCCGGGCTGAGAAGTGAATGGTTTGAGTGCTTAAGTTGAAAGTTTGTCTAGTTCCAAGGGAAAAATTGAAGAGTAGACTTTTTGGAGCTGGGAATAGTTATACCCTAGATAACCGGCACTGCCCTGCGTGCACAACCGCGCTAATGTGGGTTTTATAGCAGGGAAATGAAAGAGAGAAATTAGCCCAAAATGGCCAATAGACTACTAATTTATGAGCTGTAACCACTCCTCCAGAGAGAGGCTGCTCAAAGCTCCCCTCTCTCAAGGTGAACAGAGAATCTTCCTTCTAAACAAGTAAGGTATGGGCAAACACAGAAACTTATAACACAGCCCTGAATTCAGCACTAACCTGAAAACTGGACTATTCTAGCTTAGAAAGGTGGGAAAACAAGTATATTTTTTTGTTTATTTTTTTTTAGAAAATAAAGCAGATACAGTCAAAAAAACACTTTAAATGCACAGAAATGGCTGTTACACCTGAGTGTGTAGCCTACAACAGTTAAACAGGTAATTTAAACACAAAAAACACAATGTTAAAGTGCAGGCAGTTAAATAAGAACAATATGTAGCTGAAACAAGCTTTTTAAATTACGGAAACTCTAAAAAAAAAAAATTGGCATTTTAGGTGGAATTAGCTAAAGGCAGCAAGAAAGTGCAGAAAAATCATATTTAATCACTCCAAAGTCTCTCTTTTGTCTCTCTGCTGCTGTAGAACTCTGCAGGGCACCAGGCAGGAGCTTGCTGAGCTGTATACAAGCACAAAAACCTTGCAAATGCGGGTTTTATAGCAGGGAAATGAAAGGGATAGAAATTAGCCCACATATATATTTTTCTTTTTAAGAAAAAGGGAGCTCCACACACATTTAGTGCTATGGGAGCACATGTTCATGCCCCTTGTGCAGAGAAGAATGTGCATGTTTTTCAGTATTTCACAGGGGATAACTGGCTAGGCTTAAAATGACTCGCAAGGGCAGTTAGACTAGTACTAATCTATGAAGTAGGCCGTAGACAGGAGCATCACACTTGCATCCATTTGCAACTTCAAAGTAAAAGTATTTATGGATTATTTAATTTATTAGTCCAGTCTTGTGCTGTAGCTGAAAATTCAGAGGCTCGCTCTTTTCAAGAGTGTTGTGGGAATATGATGTCCCAGAGACTGACCTGTAGCCTATTTCCCAGATGACGGAATGTGATTCTTCCCTCTTTTACTGGGTTCTTCAGAGCAAAGGGGTATTAGCAACGGATGCATTTTTTTTTGTCTGGGAGGATTCCTGTACAGCCCCTACCACTCCCTCTGATTCTATTCCTCATTATAGAATTAGAAAAGAGACCAGGATTAATCTATATTGCCCTCTGGTGGCTGAGACAGATGTCTTTCATCTAGCTTCCCCAGTAAAAGCCAAGGAATTCTGGCTTCATCTTAGAGTGTAGCTCCTGTTTTTTATTTTGTATTCTTCATCTCATCTTTTCACAGTAGTAGAGGAAGTAATTGGAGCTGCAGTAAGACCTTCCAGTTGCCAGACTTACTCTGTTAATTTCAAACTTTTTGGAAGGAACGGTGCCCCGTTCTGCCTCCATTGGCCAGTTTGTTGGGTATTTTCACTTATGTCAGACAACTGAATGATTTATTAAATTGTCATAATGCATGTCTGACATTTCTGCTATTGTGAGTTTCTAGAGAGCATGGTTGTTGGGTCAGACTTTTATGGTTGTGTCTCCATGAAGTGTTTCTTTATCTCAATCTATCCTTTTAGGACTTTCCTCATTGCACTCAAATTTTTTGAACAGCGGAAAAGGACCCCTTATAATATAAAAGTTCTTTACCATCTCATGTTTCACCAGAATATAATGCAGGAGGTAAGGATGGTAGGACAGATATTCATCTGTTTTGTTTCAAAGAAGAAAAGAGCTGTAATGACTAAACAAACCTTCTCCAAGTTTTGTCTTTTTTGGCTTTTCCCGGTTAGGGATCACCACAGCCGAACTCCGGTCTGCTAATGATTGGCAGTAGATTTTTATGGTGCTGAGTTGCCAGCCTAATGCCCACCCATCAGCGAAGGCACGCCCATTCACACATGTCTTTCGGAGGCCACTCGAGCGCGGGGAGGACATGCAGACTCCACACAGAAGGCACTCCAGCCAAGAATCAAATGGGAGAACCTCTTGCTGTGAGGCAACAACGCTACCGCTGTACCACCGCGGCTTCTCCATGTGGATTGATTGTTAATTATTTGGTTTTTGCCTTCATATGGTTCAAAGGAGTTGCATTGTGTCTTTGTGGACTTAGAGAAAGCATATGACAAGGTACCTAGAGAGGAGTTGTGGTGTTGTATGAGGAAGTCAAGAGTGTCAGAGAAGTATGTACGAGGGTAGGGTGACAGCAGTGAGGTCTGTGGTGGGAGTGACAGATGTGTTTAAGGTGGAGGTGGGATTACATCAAGGATCAGCTCTGAGCCCTTTCTTATTTGTAATGGTGATGGACAGGTTGACATATGAGATCAGACAGGAGTCCCCGTGGACAATGATGTTTGCAGATGACATTGTGATCTGTAGTGAGAGTAGGGAACAGGTGGAGGAGACCCTGGAGAGGTGGAGATATGTTCTAGAGAGAAGTGGAATGAAGATCAACAGGACTAAGACAGAATATATGTGTGTGGATGAGAGGGAGGATAGAGGAATGGTTGAGGATACAGGGAGTAGAGGTGGCGAAGGTGGATGAGTTTAAATACTTGGGATCAACAGTTCAGACTAATGGTGAGTGTGGAAGAGAGTACAGGCAGGATGGAGTGGGTGGAGAAGTGTGTCAGGAGTGATTTGTGACAGACTAGTACCAGTAAGTGTGAAAGGGAAGGTCTACAAGAGGGTAGTGAGACCAGCTATGTTATATGGGTTGGAAACAGTGGCATTGACAAAAAGTCAGAGCTGGACATGGCAGAGTTAAAGATGTTAAGATTTGCACTGGGTATGACAAGGGTGGACAGGATTAGGAATAAGTATATTAGAGGGTCAACCCAGGTTGGAAGGTTTGGAGACAAAGCCAGAGAGGCAAGTTTACATTGGTTTGGACATGTGCTGAGGAGGGATGCAGAGTATATTGGGAAAAAGATGCTAAGGATGAAGCTGCCAGTTAACAGGGAAACATAAAGGCCTAAGATAAGGTTTATGGATGTGGTGAGAGAGGACATGCAGGTGGTTGGTGTGACAGAGCAAGATGCAGAGGACAGGATCCCTAATAGGAGCAGGCGAAAGAAGAAGATGATGGTTCAGTACTTGCTAGAAAATGCTGCTTTGAAATTGGTTATGGCTGCTTCCAGTGCTGGCTTCAAGAATGCTTCTCTTGTGCATATCTATACTACTACATTTTTGTCTTTGGATCATGCTTTCGCCTATATTATTGCTTGAAACATGACTCCAGGAATTGGACGTCCTTTGGTATGTTGATTTTAAAAGAATCTTCCTTTCAATAATATCATCTAC
>NC_056725.1:1864522391-1864609891 GCF_019279795.1 Protopterus annectens
GAGCCCTGCACTTATCGGCCTCAAAGGAAAATAGTGGCTCTTCTGGCAGTTTAGCTATGTACTTGAAACTGTTATGAAGACCCCCCCCCCCTTTAAGCTACAGCTGTCACTCCTCTGGGATTTCTTTGCTGGAAGGCATTCCTTCTAAAAAATATTATCTTGGCCATGAGGGTCTCAGAGCTGCAGGCACTCGTGTGCTCACATTTTTTGGTTTTCCATAGGGACAGGGTAAGCCTCAGAACTAAGCCCTTGTTTGTTTAAATTGGTGTCAGAATTCACTCTAAACCACATCAGCTGACCGCCTTCTGTCCCTAGCCCAAGAATGGAGTGAGTGAATTCTGGTGTCTTTGGATGTGTGCAAGCAACTCAGGTTTTACCTAGATAGGACTAAGAACTTCATGTCCTTTGTTGAGGAAAAGGACAGCCATCTCTATGTGGCTGTGCCACTGCCTTTGTTTCTGCTACCACAACAAGAGATATAGTCTGCTGGGTCCAGTGAAAACTTTCTCTACAACAGCCAGAGCCTCCACAATGGGCTTTTTGTAAAGATTGAATGCCAAGTCCATTATAGAGGCATCCAGCTCTTACTCCTCAGTCCACATCTTCAAGAAGTAATACAGGCTGGGCATTCCCTGTCGGACTAGAACAGGATTTGTCAAGAGGTTGTACTCCAAGCCATCCTTAGTCATGCTCTGGAAACAACTTCAACAGACAGCCTGTCTACGCTTTGTGACTCTTCTTAGAAGTAAAGAATATTACAGCAGTGATCTAATGAAGAATATGGTACATTAGTGTAGATAACTTACTATAATAGTAGATGTTCAAATGTCACTTTTGTAGCATCTATTCCCACCCACTATACCCAACATAGATCCTGTTCTTTCCTCTTGCTTATATGTTCTCCTTCCCCAACCCTTCCTTGAACTGGGATAGAATTCTGAACTCCTAGCTTGGAACCCATCTAATTAGTGACCCTTACCACCACCTAGGCTTTGACAGAGTTCTGTCACATTGCACGTTCACCCTTGTCTTAGGCTATCTAACAGAGGGTATCAGATGAGGAGACTTCTTGTTTGGTTTACCCACACATTTGTGTTGTACTATTGACTGAGTGGCTTAATGTGAGAATTTAATGTTGTGGTCAGTTTCAACACAATGTATTGTATTGTGCAAGCCAACAGTGCAGTTTTTTTCTCTATCTTCATTGTGGTGTGACTGTAGATTTGGTTTATTTATTGACATTTGATTACTGGAAAAGTCCAACTGGGTAGAAGCCTATTTTCAGCAGAGCCCCGGGAATAAAAGCTCAAAATTATTACAAAACATTTTAAAAACAATAATTTTACAATCTTCAGAAATAAAACATCTGCAGTTTAAATAATTATAGCAAATTAGTGATAATATAAAAATATTGGTTAAGAATTGATACAGGTTATATGACAATCATTTAGTATTTATAGAAATTTTAGACAGTTTATAGAGAAATTAAATGTAAGTTAATGTAATGCAAGCAGGAATTGCAGTAAGAAGTGAGGAAAAACAGGCTTCTGGTATGTTTAAAGAGAAAGTCAGGGAGGAGAATTTGAAAGAAGTAAGGAAGTAAGTGAAAAAGTTAGAGTAAGGAAGTATAAAGAGTGAAAAGGTATTGATTTACATTTAGGGATGTAGCTTATCCTGGTTTTGAGCAAGAACAAAGCCAGATTTTAGCAAGGAAGTCTTTGAGTGGTTTTGAAAGATGAGAGGGTACTGACCTGATTGATGCAGGTAAGGAGTTACAGAGCTTAGCAACCTTGTACGAGAAGAGACAGTGCCCAGTAAATTTAATAGGTTTGTAGATGGGAGTTTTTTGCCACTGAATTGCAATGACTGACTGGATACATAGTTGTGTAGAATGTTTTGTAGTGTTGGACAGGCAGATGGATGCTGGATAATTTTACATTTGGTAAGAAGCTGTGTCTGTTAGTTGATGAAGCAATATGTATAATTTTGGGTTGTATGCAGGATTGCTCCCCACATTGGGGGTTACAGGGAATTTTTTTTGTGTCTAAGGTTTTTCACATCACCATTTTTGATATGCAAATTGAGATCAAATGTGAGCTGGAAAATATTTGTTGGCAATCACTTAGGGAAACCTTCTCATGTTAAAGGTCAAGAGGACTCCTATACCAACACACTGCTGCATGCCTATCAATGGCCATATACTGCTTACAGGGAAGGAACTGGAGCTCTTGAAGAATGATGGGATGCCTAGCACCCATGTCCTAGAAGTAATGAATGTTGCAGTGGTGTTCTTTGCAAACATCTGCAGATGTTCATCGTGTTTCACTGTTGCAGTCATCACTGTAGGGTTCTTCCTGCCGGCAGGCAGCCCTTGGTCGGCCAGAATCCCAAAGTCTCGGTCCGGAGTTGGCTGCGCAGTCATCCTCCCTGACATCAGAGCGCCAGGGGTACAAAGCTCCTAGCCGACGCCATGTTCTCCAGTCTTTCTTGCCGTGCGGTGGAAGCAGTTCGCAAATGCCGGTCGGCTGACTCCTGATATTTTTGGTGCTTCATTCCGAAGACTTTCTTCTTCTTCTCAAAGCTAAGTACCCCATTGGGGAAACTTTTTTCTTGCTCCAGTCCGATGTCAGAAAAAGTTAATAATTGTATTTCATGTGGGAAGCAAATACCTCATAAGGATTTCCACTCTTACTGTATTCCTTGTCTAGGCCCTGACCACGACGTAGCTAGTTGTCGGTTTTGTGCTAGATTTAATCAACGTACTAATAAGCGGAGATACAATTTTGCTTTTCATTACTTTGGCAGGTGATTTAATTACAATATGTCGGACACGCTTCCGACTACCGGAGTTCACAAAAGGCGCAAGGATAAGGACAGGCCTCCTTGGTCCAAATCAGATGACAGTTTACAAGCAGAGCCAGCTGCATGTTCAGCCGTCATCAGTGAGGCGCTTTCGCAGCCCCTGTCGTCGGCCATTACAGAACTGCTTGCTGAAACAGACTCCCATGAGGAGCCAACTAGGCCTTTGAGTACTCCAGGTGCAGGACCTTCGGATAATGCTCCCTCAGATGGGTCCGGAGCTGCTGTGCAGGTACCGGCTTCCGAGGGGGTTTTCAGGCCTACGCAGCTACAGATAAAGGCAAAGACTCCTTCTAAAACAAAGACTCAAGTCCAAGCCTCCTTTGATCTGGGACCTAAATCTCAAAAACAAATGCTTTAAAATGGCGGAGGACTCACTAACTATGATTAGGGGTTCACATCCCCCTCCAGACAAAAGGCCAAGACAAGAATTGGACTATGACTCCTCTTATCAGGCATCTATCTCTTCAGTGTCTTCCTCTGAACAGGATTATACTTTCCCTCCTTATGAGGATTCTGATGCTGAGGAATCCATTCCTTCAGCTTCTCCCCCTGAGAATTTTTCTTTTGGGGAAACTTTACATGACATGAGGGAACATTTTCACTGGGAAGGACAGGAGTACTCTGAATCTAAGAGAAGGCTTAGGGATTTCCTTCTTCTTCCCCAACACAGACCTCTGGCTATTCCTCCTATTTTGGATATTGTGGATGATGTCTTCTCTGAGGCTAATTTAACTCCTGACTCCTTTCCTCCAGCCCCTGCAAAGCCTGACAGATATTACAGAGTCCCTGACTCTCACCAGTTTCTTTATAAAAATCCTACTGCTGATCCAGAAACCATTTCTCAGGGTCCTAATGGTGTTAAGGCCGCCACTGCTAAGAACCCTATTCCGTCAGATAAGGATTCTAGAGCTTTGGAGAGATGGGGCAAAAAAGTGTACACTTCTGCTACTTTATCCATTAGGGCTTTAAATTTTCAATTTCATATACTAAAATATCAGCAATTTCTTCTGTCTGTTATGAAACAAAAGCTGGGTACCATTTCTGCATGTGCAGATAATAAGGAATTACACGATCTGATGCAGGTGGGGAAACATACCTTACACTGTGGTTTTGATGCTTTGGAGGCCTCTTGCAGGGCGGCTGCCACTGGCATGGTCATTAGAAGGCATGCTTGGTTAAAGGAACAAAATTTGCCTGATCAAGTGAAAGCAAAGTTACTGGATGCTCCTGTTCAACATAATGTTTTGTTTGGGTCTAAGGCTGAAGAGGTGATAAAGAAAATGGAGGATAAGGCAAAATCTATGCAAACTGTTAAGGATTTCTTACAAGTTCAGCCCCCAAGATTTAGCAGAAATTGACCAACTAAAAATTGGTCCTTTCCCAGCTCGGACAGGCCTCAGGGGGGTAGATATAGGCGCCCCAGAGGGGGAGGGCCCAAGCACAGACCTCTTATAGACCTAGACAGTGGAGTGCTTCCACCCCCAGGGGTGGAGAGGACAGACCTCAATCTTATAGGAAACAGGCTCAATGACTACCCCTACATGGCTCCAGGAACCTCTCTCCTGGAAGCTCCTCTAGGAGGAAAACTCTCTCTTTTTCACCGAAATTGGACAAGTGGGTTCTGGATATAGTTTCAAGAGGTTACAAATTCCACTTTCATACCTTGCCAAGACCAAACGGATGGCCAGATTTACCAAAAAACCATTGGGCAGAGGCATTATACCAGGTGGGATCCCTCATGGCTATGAGGGCCATAGAACTGGTTCCACAATCAGAGACGGGACAAGGCTTTTACTCAAGACTCTTTCTAGTTCCCAGAAAACAAAATTCTTGGAGACCCATCCTGGATCTGTCAGTCTTAAATACTTTCCTCGAGATACCAAAGTTCAAGATGCTTACTCTGCAGCAGCTCCTGCCAATGTTGAGCAAAAATGCATGGATGGTGACATTGGATTTAAAGGAGGCTTACCTACACATTCCTGTCAGACAGGAGTGCAGAAGATACCTCAGGTTCAAGGCAGGCTCGAAACATTACCAATTCTCTGAGCAGCCCTTTGGCTTGTCTACTGCGCCCAGGGTCTTCACCATTTGCCTGGCACCAGTAGTAGCTTACTGCAGACTCAAGAGAATTCAAATTTACCCTTATCTGGACGACTGCCTTTTTCAAGCAGACAGCAAGGATGTCTTACTTCAGCACCTGGAATTTGTTCATAATGTACTCAAGTACCTGGGATTCACTGTGAACATAAAAAAGTCAAATTTGACACCCACACAACAGATAACTTTCCTGGGTGCTCTTTTAAACACAACAACCCAGATGGCATTCCTGACATCCGAAAAACAACTTCAGCTGGCTTCAACTTTCTAAACCCTGGCGTTAATGTCCCAGCTAACTGCAAGGAAGTTCCTGCAGGCTTTGGGTTACATGGCCTCCTGCATCCTTCTCATACCATATGCAAGGCTACATATGAGAAAAATACAATGGTACCTAAAAAGTGTATGGTCCCAGCATTGCCACAGTCTAGACACACAGATTGCTGTCTTGCCTTGCCTACAAAAGGAATTCCATTGGTGGACCATGGCATGTCTTCACAACAAAGGGAAAGCCTTCAGTCTGCCTCCAGCCAGCCAAGTGTTAACCATGGACGCCTCGGATTACGCATGGGGAGCCCACTTGCAGTGGAAAGGCCTGCAAGATTTTTGGACAGAGGATCAGAAGCATCTACATATCAATTTAAAAGAGATGTTAGCTGTACAGAATGTCCTCTTGGCTTTCAGGGATCTTCTACAGCCAGGGCAACTACTGATACGGACAGACAACACAGTTATGTGGTACATAAACAAGTATGAGGGTTCACACTCCTACCCCCTTTGCAGACTAGCCATGGCTCTGTGGAACACAGCACTAGCTTGCAAAGTGGACCTACAAGCACAGTTCCTGCCAGGGAAACAAAATACTCTGGCAGACAGCCTGAGCAGGAACCTGTCAGACCCACACGAGTGGATGCTAGACACCCAAATATTCAAGATGATTACAGAAGCCTGGGGCTGCCCGGACATAGATCTATTTGCAATTCTCCACAACTACCAGTTACAGACTTTTTGCACAAGGACATATCACAAGCTAGCATGGAAAGTGGATGCTCTTTCATTCAGTTGGAGGAACCTCTCGGGGTATGCCTTTCCTCCTCTACCTTTTCTTCCACGGGTGTTATTAAAGATAAAACAGGACAAACCCAAGATGATTTTACTGGCCCCAAATTGGCCTCGACAATTTTGGCACTCAACACTGATGAATCTATCCCAGGAGCCTTCCTGGATTCTACCTCAGATTCCAAATCTTTTGTCTCAACACCAGGGCCAGGTTCTGCACTCTTATATCAAAACTCTCAGCCTGGCGTATTCAGGGTCTATGATTAATCTTACTCTTCCCAAACAGGTCATGGATGTCATCTTAGAAGCCAGACGGCCTAGCACTAGAAAATCTTATGAAGGTAAATGGAAGAAATGTTGCACCTGGATGCATGCTCAGGACTCAGATCCTCTCATTCCAAATATTCCATTGATTTTACATTGCCTGACCGACATATTACATAAGGGTTTATCCTTTTCCTCCATAAAAATACATGCCTCAGCTATTTCTGCACATTACAATACAGATCCTCACATTTTTTCACATCCACTTCTGAAACAATATCTCAGAGGAGCAAAGAATTTAAGTCCCCCTAGGACACCACCCATACCTGCCTGGGACCTCAACTGTGTTCTGGAAAAACGTACTCTGCCTCCTTTTGAGCCTGCTGCCACATCTGATATAAAGTATTTATCATGGAAGACCGCTATCCTACAGGCTTTGACTTCAGCCAGGAGAGTCTCGGAGTTGCAAGCACTCATGGCTGTGGAACCTGACATTATTTTTCATCAAGACAGGGTTTCTTTAAGGACTAACCCTACTTTCATGCCTAAAGTGGCTTTAAACCAAACTATTCACCTGCCAACTTTTTTCCCCAATCCACAAAATAAGGGGGAGAGGATCTTGCATTCTTTGGATGTGCACAGGCAGTTTCGTTTTTACCTGGACAGAACCAAGGATATCAGAAAAACAGAACAACTGTTTGTTTCTTATGCAGCAAATTCTCAAGGCAAGGCTATTTCAAAACAGACCATTTGTAAATGGATTGCTCATCGAATCAGATTTTGTTACTCTCATCATGGAAAGCAAATCCCAGGAAAAATTAGGACTCACTCCACCAGAGCTGCTGCTACTTCTGCTGCTTTTCTCAGGGGAGTACCTACCAAAGATATTTTGGAAGCTGCAACTTGGAGTTCAGTGCATACTTTCTCTAAGCACTATAATCTACCTCTTTATTCTAAGTCCAGGGCAGGCTTTGCCTCTGCAGTCTTGCAGGGCCTTCTAGCCACCCCTTCTACTCAATAACCTCCACCCTTTATCTCAGCTTTGGGATTCAACCCTACAGTGATGACTGCAACAGTGAAACACGATGAACATAGTACAGTTGTGTACACTTACCATACATGTAGATGTTAGTGTCTTCACTGTTGCAGTCTGGGTTACCTACCCCCCTGTTCCCTCTTATTCTTTCATTACTGTGGTTCCCTGCTTCACCCTTCTTCTGAGGTGTATTTACTACAGGGTATGGGGTTTGTTGTACCTTACTTTTAGCCTTTACTTTTGGGCACCTGACATCTGGGGCAAGAAAAACTGGAGTACATGGCGTCGGCTGGGAGCTTTGTACCCCTGGTGCTCTGACGTCAGGGAGGATGACTGCGCAGCCGATGCCAGACCCAGACTTTGGGATTCTGGCCGACCGAGGGCTGCCTGCCGGCAGGAAGAACCCTACAGTGATGACTGCAACAGTGAAGACACTCTAACATCTACATTTATGGTAAGTGTACACAACTGTACTTTATGATAATCTACGTACACAACTGTATATTCTCAGAGAGGAAAGATTACCCTTTTCCTTTTAAGAACAGTGACAACAGCACCAAAGGCTGATCCAGGGTAACATTGCAGTTTTTGTAGGAGTAAGACAAACTGTTCGGCCTCCTTTTGCTTGAGGTATGGGCCAGAGATCTTGCCATCTAAAGCTGTGGCAAGATGGTGAATTTGGGTGACATGGTCCTGCTTCTCAGAGTGGTGATTTCCTTGGAAGTCTTAAGGAACAGGTGAAAGTCCTGGACCCGTGCCTTGGTTCTTGGTTGGAAAAGATTAAAAGAATACCTATACCTCCCTTCTCTTCGATAGTCACAAACAGGTGTCTGAACCAAAGCCCCATGGGGAGGCATCGGGACTGACCAGTGATGTACTGGATTTAGCTTGTTATAATGTGTTGTCACCTGAGTGCAAAGTGGCCTTCAGAGGGACAGCAGTACAGGCCTGCTCTGGCGTCTAAGTTTGAGGCCTCAGAAGCGACTCACTGAACACAGTGTCTTTAGGGCTGTGCAGCCTATAGACTCTGAATGACGATGGTTAGCCTCCTAGTATTCTTTTTTTGGCACTTTTCATTTCCATGGCACTTTTTCACCAGGGCATCTGCAAAGAACTGGGCAACACCATGGTTATCCTTGAGAAGGCATCCAGCATTTTTCTTGTTAGGATTGTTAGAGTTTTTGAGAGATGCAGTTACCTCCTTTTATTGTCTTATTACTGAACAGAGTGCATTGTAGACAGAAGGTGATGTCATACCCTGTTTGCAAACACGATGGTCTGTAAATATGGGAAATCCTTGTATGGAGTTAATTTTCCACAGATAAAATCAGTTAAGTTTAGCCAAAGTGTGAAACATTTATTGGTTTATGTAGTGTCACAGTGAGGTAGAACGACAGACAGGATTTTAAAATACTCTAGCTACCAGAATGTAGTGGTTGACGTTGTCATTAAGTACTTCGTTGAGTCTAAGGACAAAGTATGACATGTCAGTAAACATGATTTATCTGTAGGGTGCTGAGTGTGTTACTTTGAAATAAGAAAAAAAAAACAGTTGACACTGCATGATATGAGAATGTAGTTAAACAGTGAATGGATGTACACCACTAGAACAACTTGTTTATTTCATGTAGCTATTTTAGGTGCTAGGTGAATTTGCATAGCTGGTGCAATTTTGTAACAGATGTCTGGGCTTTCACCTGTTCAGAGGGCTTTGGGATCCCTGCTGTAGTAATAGCCCAAAAAGGAGACCTGTCTGGCAAGTTGCAGGTGGAATGTGGCCGATTATACATTAGTTTTGCTTTTACGTCAGTGCTACATAGCTGTGGCTAGTGTAGTGCACTGCATGAATTAGGGCTAAGGCCATTTAAAAAAAAAAAAATGTTGTTCCTCCAGGCCATTAAAAGACTTTCCTGATTATCAAACTTGTAGTAGCTTTGCAAAGCTTCTGAGATATTTCCGACTGTGACTCTGTACACATGCACTGCGTGCTTTTATGTTGTAAATTTGTTTCACAGTTCCTAATCTTCTCATAAGATGCACAGCTCAAAAGTAATTAGAATTGACTTCAAATGCTATGATTTGATAAATGAATTAGTTTTTTTGTATTGTTAGATTCTTCACATCAGCAGTTGATCTAATGGTGCTACTATGAGCTAAATTATGTTATTACACATACAAATTTCTTTTTAATATTTTGTAATCCCATTTTAAACATATTTTCAAATTGTTACTTCTGCAGCTATGAATAGTTGAAACTCTATGGTATTTCTTGCCATGTGCTTGTCTTTTTTTCTCATTACCTCCTGTACATTTTCAAAATTTGCTGTATCAAGTCATTTTACTTTCATAGAACCCACAAACGGCACATGTTTATGCTTCTGTTCAGCAGTATGCAGATGTTCTTCGTGTTTCACTGTTGCAGTCATCACATTTGGGTTATCTGCTTGCAGTAGCCCTCAGTTGGCTTGATTATCAAATTCTTGGGTCCTGCGTTGGTTGCTGTCTCATCTTCCATGACGTTAGGTAGTCAGAGGTATAAAGCATGCAGCCGACGCAATTACATCAGTCTTTCTTGCTGTGCCGTGCCCGAAGCAGAAGTAGTTCTCAAGTGCCTGTCGGCAGACTCCTGAAATTTTCTTTTTTGAGTTTCAGATCCGAAGTCTTCAACTAAGCTAAGTACCCCGTTGGGGATCCTTTTAAAAGTCATTAATTGCATTTATTGTGGAAAACAAATATCTCATAAAGATTTTCATTCGTACTGTATTCCTTGCCTAGGGCCCTGACCACGATGCACCTCGCTGTCGGTTTTCTACCTTATTTAAACACAAACTATTCGTCGTCTGTATATTTACGCTTCTAAATATTTTGGTACTCTGTTCAATTATCCAGATAGGTGTTCAGTAAGCTACCCGACTATTGACATTCTGAAAAAACGCAAAGATAAAGACAGAGACAGGCCGCTTAGGTCCAAAGCTGTCGACGACGCTTTTCCTAAGCTAGTCGCCAGTTCGCCGATACTCAGTGAAGGGCTTTTGCAGCCCCTGATACCCGCTACTTCAGATTTGCAGGCCTCTACTGAGACCCATTCGGAGTCCGGTATGCCGCGAGATGCTTCAACTGTGGAATCTGCGGATGTCTCTACCTTGGATGGGTCCAGAGCCGCTGTGGAGGCACTGGCTTCTGAGAGTGTATTCAGGCCTACTGACTTGCATATTAAACCGACGCCATCTTCTTCTTCAAAGCTTAAAACTCGAACCATGCCTAGAAAACCGACGCCCAGACCGCATGGTCAGGCCTCTATCCCTAAAAAACAAATAGGAATGACTGAAGACCTTATTACTTTAATCAGGGGAAGCCAACCTTCCCTCTCTGAGACCTAGGACTGAATTTGTTTTATGATGCTTCTGATCAGGATTCTGAAATTTCTGTTTCCTCTGATGACCAGGATTTACCCTTATCTACCTATGAGGATTCTGATGCAGAGAACTGTATTCCCTCTGCTTCTCCTCCAGAGGATTTCTCTTTTGGTGAAACCTTGCATGCTCTTAGGGAGCATTTTCGCTGGGAAAGCCAGGATTACTCTGCTTCAAAAAATAGGCTTAGGGATTTTTTACTCCTGCCCCAACACAGGCCTTTAGCTATACCCCCTGTACTGAACATTGTTGATGATGCCTTTTCGGAATCAAGCTTGGCCCCTGACTCTTTACCTCCTGCTCCCAGAAAACCTGAAATATATTACAGGGTTCCTGACTCTCACAAGTTCCTTTTTAAAAATCCTGCTGCAGATCCTGAGACCATTTCACTGGGATCCAAGGGCATTAAGGCTAATACTGCCAAAAACCCTACCCCCTCTGATAGAGATTTCAGGGCACTGGATAGATGGGGTAAGAAGGTATACACTTCTGCAACCTTGGCCATTAGGGCCTTAAACTGCCAGTTTCATATGTTGAAGCATCAGCAGCATATTATTGGATTGCTTAAACAGAAATTTATGTTGATTCCTGACTGTGCTGAAAATAAGAATTTACAGGATTTAATGCATTCTGCTGAACAAGTTGCAAAACATACTTTGCAATGTGGTTTTGATTCTCTAGAGGCATCTTGCAGGGCTGCTGTCACTGGGTCTGTACTTAGAAGGCATGCTTGGCTTAAAGAACAATCTTTGCCAGATCATGTTAAAGCTAAATTGCTGGATGCTCCCTTAAATCATGACCGCCTGCTTGGCAGCAAGGCAGAAGAAGTACTTAAAAAGATGTAGGAAAAGGCTAAATGTATGCAAACTGTTAAAGATTTCCTACAGGTACAGCCTCCAAGATTTAGTAGGCATTGGATCTCTAAGAATTGGTCCTTTCCTGCCTCTTCCAGGCCTTCTCAGCCCAAACCCAGAACCAGCAGAACACCCAGGCTTCAGTCCCAAGGTACGCACAGAAATAAGCAGTGGGGAGCTCTCACTTCCAAATCAGGGAGTAGTAAGACTCCCCCTATGGTAAACTGTCTCAATGACTTAACTTTAAAACTTCCAAGCCATTGTCAACTGACTGCTTCTTTAGGGGGAAAGATTGCTCTGCAGACAAAAAACTGGGAACTAATTGCCCAGGACAAATGGGTTTTAAATATAGTTTTCCTAGGATACAGATTTCACTTCTACACGTTACCAACTCCAAACAGTTAGCGAGATCTACCCCCAAATCAGTGGGCAGAGGTTCAAAAGCAAGTACTCTCTCTTAAGCATAAGGGCTATTCAGCCTGTACCATAAGAGGAAAAGGGACAAGGTTTCTTCTCAAGACTTTTCCTGGTACCCAGAAAAGACAACTCATGGCGCCCTATCCTGGACCTTTCTATCCTAAACACCTTTTTGATGATCCCAAAATTCAAGATGCTAACTTCAACAGTTGCTTCCTATGCTAGGCAAGGATGCCTGGTTGGCAACACTGGATTTAAAGGAAGCCTACCTGCACATCCCAATCAGGGAATCTTGCCGAAGATACCTACGCTTCAAAGCAGGCTACATGCACTATCAGTTCTCTGCACTGCCGTTTGGCTTATCTACTGCATCCAGGGTATTCACAAAGTGCGTAGCTCCAGTCATTGCATTTTGCAGGCAAAGAAATATTCAGATATACCCATACCTGGACAATTGCGTAATTCAGGAAGAAAGTCTGGACATACCATTACATCATCTGGTATTTGTAAAGAAATTGCTAACGTCTCAGGGTACACCATAAACGAAAAGAAAGCACATCTTGTACCCTGCCAACAAATTGTATTCCTGGGAGCAAGCTTGAATACAACTTCCCAGATGGCCTACCCCACACCAGAGAAACAAGTTCATTTGACAGTCTACTTGAAACTACTGGCCACAAAGACCCAGCTATCTACAAGGAAAATACTGCAAGCTCTGGGGTTCATGGCCTCTTGCATTCTACTAATTCCATATGCAAGGCTGCATATGAGGGAACTACAATGGTATCTAAAAAGCCTATAGGGTCAACATTCTCAGGATCTAGAATCAATTATTGCTATCATATCTTGTCTACAGGTAGAGTTCCTTTGCTGGGCAGAGGCCTGCCACCAAAACAAGGGACTGCCATTCACTCTACCCCCTGCTGCCCAAACCCTAACAGACGCATCAGATTATGCATGGGGGGCTCACTTGGTAGGGCAGTGCATTCAGGGCAAATGGAACCCAAATTAAATGTGCTTGCATATCAATCAAAAAGAAATGTTAGCTGTACAGAATGCTCTGACAGCCTTCAAGGACCATATTCTTCCAGGACAATTATTGGTAAAGATGGACAACACCATTGTTACGTGGTACATAAACAAGCAGGGGGGAACCCACTCCTACCCTCTCTTCAGACTAACTATGGCTCTGTGGAATGCAGCCTTGCGCTACCAAGTGCACCTACAGGCTTAGTTCCTGCCAGGAAAGCTAAATAAAGTGGCAGACGACCTAAGCAGAAATCTCATGGACCCACACGAGTGAAAACTGGAACCAAAGATATTCATGTTGAGAAACAAATGGGGGAGCCCAGAGATAAACCTGTTTGCCCCCCCCCCAGAACTACCAATTGTACAAATTCTGCACAAGGACTCCCCGCAAAGAAGCTTGGAAAGTGGATGCCCTGTCCTTCACCTGGAAAAACTTATTAGTTTATGCCTTTCCCCCTCTGCCTCTCCTTTCCAAGGTACTACTAAAGATCGAACAGGACAAACCAAGGACAATACTGATTGCACCAGACTGGTCACACCAACATTGGTACCCCCACTTGTGCAGTGTGTCACTGCTGCCACCATGGCACCTGCCTCAGACCCCTGCCCTGCTCTCCCAGCAGGAGGGTCAGATTCTGCACCCACAGCTTCAAACCCTGAACCTGGCAGCCTGGCTAATTACCTGATCTCTTCAGTACCATCTCTCAGTAAGCAAGTGATGGATGTCTTTTTGGAGGCAAGGAGGCCTAGTACTAGAAAATCCTATGCTGAAAAATGGAAAAGATTCTGTTCGTGGTGCCAAACTCAGGGGATGGGCACAGCTGCACCCAATTTACCCCATATTCTTCAATACTTGACTGAGATGCTTCACAAGGGCCTTTCCTTTTCCTCCATCAAAATTCATGCCTCAGCCATTTCAGCTCATTACAATACAGAACCCTCCCCTTCTCTCATCCACTGCTGAAGCAATTCCTCAGAGACCAAAAACTGAAGACCACCCAGGAGAGCCCCTACTTCACCCTGGGACCTTAATTTTGTATTGGAAAAGCTCACTCTACCTCCTTTTGAGCCAGCTGCAAATGCAGAGTTGAAATTCCATTATTGGAAAACAGCCTTCCTTCTAGCCATCACTTCAGCAAGAAGGGTGTCTGAATTACAGGCCCTCATAGCAGTGGAGCCTTTCATCATCTTTCATGCTGACAGGGTGTCCCTCAGGACCAGTCCCTCCTTCATGCCCAAGGTGGTATCCAGTGTGGCCCTTAATCAGTCCATTCATTTGCCAACCTTCTTTTCTAATCCACAGAACAAAGGGGAATGAATACTGCACTCCCTGGACGTGCACAGACAACTTAGATTTTACTTGGACAGGACTAAGCCTCCAGGAAATCTGAACAGCTGCTGGGTTGCATTTGCTGCAGGGGCAGAGGGGAAGACGATTTCAAAGCAAACCATTTCTAAGTGGATAGGCCATTGCATTCATTTCTGCTATAGGCACCATGGAAAACCTATCACACAGGGGATAATACCACATTCAACTAGGGCTGCATCTACCTCTACTGCCTTTCTCAGAGGTGTCCCTACCAGGGGCATCCCAGAAGCTGCTACCTGGAGTTTTGTACATACCTTCACCAAGCATTACCACTTGCCTATTTTCTCCAAATCCAGAGCTAGTTTTGCCACTTCACTCTTGCAGGGCGTAATAGCTGGTCGTTATGCGCTCTAATTGCCTCCTCCCTTCCTTAGCTTTGGGAATCTACCCAAATGTGATGACTGCAACAGTGAAACACGAAGAACATAATACAGTTGTGTACACTTATAAATGTAGATGTTCGAGTGTATTCACTGTTGCAGTCCTGGTTACCCTCCCTCCAGCCCCCTGACTTCTATTGACTATACCTCTATTCTTGTTTACTGTGCATAAAGCTTTTTGGTGTATTTGCTTTTTTGTTGAGGGTGTAACCGTGTATATAATTGCTTCTTATTATGGGGGCACTTGACATTTGGGGCAAGAAAAACTGATGTAATGGCATCGGCTGCTTGCTTTATACCCCTGACTGCCTGACGTCATGGAAGATGAGACAGCAACCAACGCAGGACCCAAGACTTTGATAATCAGACCGACTGAGGGCTACTGCAAGCAGATAACCCAAATGTGATGACTGCAACAGTGAATACACGCTAACATCTACATTTATGATAAGTGTACACAACTGTACTTTTTTTCCTTTCCTTTTTTTTTTTTTTTCATACCGTTTTACTTTTGCTCATCTTAAAGAAGTGCCCTGTCCTTGCACAGATTTTTCAAAATGTTTTAAATGCAGGATAATGCATGCCTGCGTGCTTATAGCCACAGTTGCTGCCTATGAAGCATGGATTAATACTGCAAATGTATGTGGCCCTATCTAAGATTCTCACCTGGCTCACTTTCATATCAATTACTTTTGCAAAGCAGTCTGATTTTATTTCTCATTTTAGCCCTTTTTAACTCTCATTTTGTTTTAAAGGCAATACATTTCCTTAGTTTATTTTAATTTGTGCTGGGTGTACTAATGAATTTACTTTCTATGAACACATGTACAGCTTTTGATAAAATCCAATCTATTTCTGTTAATAACATGTCCCTTTTATCACAAATGGTTCTCTGTCATAATAATGAACAGTGAGACTTGATAAATATTTTGCCTAAGGCTCTGTTCAGGTTGATAACACAAGTATCTTCCATATGTACAGAACACTGTGCTGCTATATAGAAAAAAAATATTTAGAAATGGCCAGGCTCTTTCTGGACTCTAAATGATTCTGGAGTTGATTTTTAAAGTGCTGCTACTTCAAGCCTCTCCAGTGATGCAATGACGCAAAGCCTTGATTATGATCCAGGTAACCAGGTTCATGTAACAGCTTGTGCTACTGGTGGTGGTGTGGTGTGTGTATTGGGGGTGTGGATGGTAGAAGAGATGCACACTGTGTGCATTTTCTGACTGGGGTGGTGTTACTGCCACCATGCGGTGACCCTGGTATTTGGCACTCTGGTGGAGAGGTTGGAGCTCCTAGGATGTCTGTTTGATGGAAGGGCACAGATATATAATTTCTTCACAAGAGCTCAGTGCATATCCACCTTTTACCTCTCTTGGTTAGTAGAGGGGCTGCTGTGATATGTTGATTACTGCAGCCACTCCATCCTCCCCAGACACTGGGGCAGTAGTTCAGTCCCTTGCACTTGAGTGGACCCTGATTCTGTCTGGCGAGGGATAGAACCAGAACTTGTCCTCATCTGGCACATTACAAAGCCCTGCTGTTCTACCCAAGTCTGGGTACCTGACATGTAAGGGAAGGAGACCGATCTTTACCCACCTGGTGAAGGGCAGTGAGCTAGGACTGGGACATTGGTTGCAGCAAGGGGCTGAAGCTTTGGCTCTATCACTGAAAAACAGTCAATACAACTAATGAGGCAATGAGAGTGGTGGAAAACTTGCAAAAAGAAATACTATTTTGCCTTTTTCCTCTTCAGGAAAGGTAAGCGTTAAAATCCCTCTGTGGCTTTTCCAGTGACATGCAGGAATGTATTGTATGGTATGTTTTCTGACTTTTCAACTAATCCTCTCACAATGAGAGATAAGTTGAATTTATGGTTTCAAAAGCTTAGTTTTCTCCAACACTTCCATCTAGTTGGAGAATTTCCAATGGGTGCAGTACTTGTTTAGTTCCAGATGTATGAACCCATGAAAGCAAATCTATTTCTTTACTTCTGGCAGATATATTTCTATAGTTGTGTCAAACATTTTCTAGTTCTAACACACTGCAGTGTCTTGACAGTAAAGACAAACACAGGATGTGTGGTTTGACTTCTTTACATATATATATATATATATATATATATATATATATATATATATATATATATATATTCAAGCTGAAACATTTGCAAGCAAGTGTATACCACATTAATATAAATCATTGTAGTTGACTCCATGTAGTATAAACCATCCACTAGTTGTGCAAATCTCAGTAGAAGAGTAGTGTTCAGGTATTTCAAGCAAATCAGAAGATTCCACTATTTTAGTAAGCTCTAGTAAAATTGATCCATTTATTTAAACAATGTAGTAGCAGCAGTACATTATGGAACAACAGAAGTACAGCCTTTGCACTTTAGATCATGAAGACTCTTCAGAAAGAGACAAATTACAAAGAATATTAGGATTTTTACTCAATTAATTAATTATCCATCAGAACACAAGGAAATTTAATTTGTTTTTGTTTATAAAATTCATGTTTGTCCGTTTCTCTGCAGTTCATTCGCTTACCTCAGTTAATACTTCAGTCAAGTCATATGTAAAATTATCTAAAAATGGTTACATAGAAAAACATGTGTGACAATGTTGCCTGTCCCCTTTGTTCCTAATAGTAAACTCTGTTTCTATCTCTGTGTCTTTCACAGCTGTTGTGTGTTCATTACCAAAAAATTTCAAAGTGGAACCTTGACCTGAATGGTCTACTGCAAAATGTTTACTTACTGGTCATTCAGTACTGCCATTTTTGATATTCCAGATAAGTTTACATGTAACATTCTGGAACCCATATCTTTGTGTAACCCATTGAAGGAGCAAAACATTTTGTCATTTGCATATCTTGCACAATAGGTAATGCATTTAATTTTGCCTTGCCACTTATTTGACAAATTCAGAACTCTTGGCTGTGAGATTTGCTTTGCTACTGGATGTTCTAAGGTTGCTTTGGACTAAAAAGTCTTTCAGGCAAGTGTGTATTGCTGTTGTAGGATGTGTATCCTGGATGTATTGTAGGTAACATCCACCCACATGTATCGAATAGCAGTTGCAATCTGGCATGGGTCTACCACCTCATATCAAATTGCATTGTTGTAATAGTATTGGGAGAAAGTGTTGTTCATAGTGAGAAAGAACCTAATATTTTGGGCATGTGTATTAAAATTCCTGTGGATCCACTTGGTTCATCTCTTCTGCATTTTGCACAACTCTTGGTTTTACATTAGAAGTCAGACATTTTAACAGGTCTACATTAGATGAATGATTAAAATGCCGAGTACAATTTGCTCGACACACTTTAATCGAACGTTCATCTAATTGGAAGCTGAAAATAGGAGTTTTGAAAACTTAATCGACCATGTCACTGAATTTGACTTGTGGCGCCAGTACGCTAACCTGTCTCTGATGGCGAGGTAAGCAAACTATTTCTGTGTGAAAGAATTTGCTTTGGCATTACCTGGAAATTGCCCTTTCCCCAATGTAGAGCAATCTCTGAGTTGGTATATTTAGTTAAGGGGGGTGTGAGGTGCACAGCCCCCCCCCCCCCCACATTGGGTGGTGTGGAGGGCAAAGCCACCCACCTTCTCCTAAAAAGCAGAAGAGTGTTTTTAGATATGAAAGGTTTGAAATAATATGAGCGAGTAGGTGTGTACATATATTGGTAGTTTTTATACGTGTCATATGTCAGTACAGGGAAGGTGTTGGCCAAACAAAATCTTTCGATTACCTGATTTTCAGCCTTTTCAGTTTCCGATTAGATGAATGTTCGATTACAGTGTGTCATGTATGTTGTACTTGCCATTTTAATTGTTCGTTCATCTAATATAGACCCATTTTAACAGTGTGCTGCTTTTGAAAAGTTGCAGAGCAAGTCAGCTTGTAAAGTAACGAGACTGGCGTTACATATAAATACCATTATGTATTGTCTGTGTAGACCTCATTTAAAAAAACTAAATGTGCTGATCTGGAGACCTAGAACGATAATAAGGCATATAAAATTTTACCTCCTGTTAAGTTACCTTATCGCAGTTTTTTTTTTCTGTGTACAATACCCCCAGTGGATCATTTAGTGCTCAAAAACACTGACAGTGACACCATATGTGATTACTGGATTAATGAGCCAAAGTTGTCTTTTTAAGCTTAGCCATGCTTAACGACCAGAAGTGAGAATCAAACCCTGTAACTTGTGCTTGTAAGGTAGACATCTTAACCATTATGACAGCCCCTAATTCCAGTTTTATGATTCAAATCTTGCATTGTTTCAGAAAAGAGTTTGTTTCAGCCTGCATGTCTAGACTAGGTAACAAGGATTCTGTTGATTTTTCATGGTTGGTGTACTGCTTACTGTTTTACATCCTGAAACTCTCTCTTCACCAAGTTTGAGTCCTGTAAACAGCTGCATGTTAACACTTTTCCAAAGAGTTGGTTAACACCGATAAGAAAAAAGGATAAGTTCTACTGCAGCACTGCACAAACAAACTCACAAGTACAGTCTTTCTTTGTGTTTTGAAATGTTGCTATTATCCATTTATCCACAAAGTTTAAACACAGTGTCAAACCTATGTGCAGCTGTCTTTGTCCTTCTGGTTCTTTGAAGTGACAACTGTCATTCACCAGTGAATGAGAAGAAATGTCCATTTTCAAACCTAGCAAGAGTGTGGATTAGGGGGGATTTCACATTTTGTAAAGACTGCAGCTTTGAACATGTGACAAATCCCTGCTTTTTCACTTTTTGTATTTTAGAAATGTTAGTGGACCAAGAAGGGGATTTACAAGAATAAAGTAACCACAGGTAAAAAAAAAAAAAAATCAGTTAGAAAGCAACACTGACCCTGCATTTGTAGACCATGTAAAAAGCCAGTGATTCACATCCAGGAGCTGCCTTAGGTCAGCTGATGCCCCAGGCAAAAGGGCTCCACTGCACCCTCTCCCACACCACTCAGTGCCCCCATCCAGATCTACCTACACTAAAGAAATGCTGGAAAAGCGTCCCTGTTAGAGTTGGCCTATGCCTAAGGCCAGCTATGTTCACATCACATTAACCATAACTAAATTGTGAGAAGAAATCAAAACAACATGGCAGTTCCATGATAGCTAGTTTGGGATATAAAAAAATGAAGTATACCTAGATGCACTTAAAGCATTGATTTTCAAGATGTTCTTCGTGTTTCACTGTTGCAGTCATAACTGTAGGGTGCTCCTGCCGGCAGGCAGCCCGAGGTCGGCCAGAATCCCAAAGTCTGGGTCCGGCGTCGGCTGTATAAGCTAGTATCCTGACGTCAGTACGCCTTGGTACATAGCCGTCAGCCGACGCCATCTTCTCCAGTCTTTCTTGCCGTGCGGTGGATAGCAGCTCGCAAAACGTTGGTTGGCGATTTTCGAACAGCGTATTTGATTGTTGTCGGTCCGAAGTTCTTCTCTTCTCAAAGCTAAGTACCCCGTTGGGGAATCTTTTTCTTGTTCCTCCGATGTCAGAAAAAGTTAATAATTGTATAGCGTGTGGGAAACAAATACCTCATAAACATTTCCACTCTTACTGTCTACCTTGCTTAGGCCCTGACCACGACGTTTCTTGTTGTCGGTTCTGTGCCAGGTTCAACTCTCGTACTATCAAACGCAGGTACGATTGGGCTTTAAATTATTTTGGCAGACGCTTCAATTATAGAATGTCGTCGGACGCTACCGGAGTTCAAAAGAAGCGCAAAGACAAGGACAGGCCTCCGAGGTCCAAACAGGACTCGTTGCAGCTGGAGCCAGCGTCCGGTTCGGCTGTCGTCAGTGAGGCGCTTTTGCAGCCCCTGTCGTCCGCCGCTTCTGAACCGATGGCCGATACGGACTCCCATGGGGAGCCATCAAGGCCCACTATTTTCACTGCTGCAGGACCTTCGGACGTCGCTCCTTCAGATGGGTCCAGAACCGCTGTGCAGGTACCGGCTTCTGAGGGGGTTTTCAGGCCTACTCACATCACTATTTCAAAGGCAAAGGCAAAGACAAAGACTCCTTCTAAGTCTAAAGTTCCAGCTCAAGCTGCTTCTGAATCCACTCCCAAGACACAAAAACAATTATTGAGGATGGCTGAAGATTTGCTTACAATGATTAGGGGTTCTCACCCCCCTCCTGAGAAAAGGCCTCGACAGGATGTTACTCTGGATTCCTCTGACCAGGCTTCTGTATCTTCTGTTTCTTCCTCTGATCAGGACTATTCCTTCCCCCCTTATGAGGATTCGGATGCTGAGGATTCTTTGCCCTCGGCCTCTCCGCCTGAGGATTTTTCTTTTGGGGAAACCCTGCATGAGATGAGGGAACATTTTCATTGGGAAGGACAGGAATATTCTGCCTCCAAAAAGAGGCTTAGAGAATTTCTTCTTCTTCTTCCTCAGCATAGGGCCTTTAGCTATCCCCCCTGTCTTGGACATTGTAGATGATGCTTTTTCTGAGGCTAATTTGAATCCTGATTCCATGCCTCCTGCTCCTTCTAAGCCTGATTGATTTTATAGGGTTCCCGACTCTCATTTATTTTTATTTAAAAACCCTTCTGCGGATCCTGAAACTATTTCTCAGGGCTCTAAGGCTGCTAAGGTTGCTACTTCTAAAAATCCTATTCCCTCTGAGAAGGATTCTCGTGCTTTAGACAGGTGGGGAAAAAAGGTATATACTTCTGCTACCCTGTCTGTAAGGGCTTTAAATTGCCAGTTTCATATGTTTAAATATCAGCAATTTCTTTTGTCTGTTTTAAAGCAAAAGCTTGCTTCCCTTCCTGCTTGTGCAGAGGATAAGGAGCTTCAGGATGTTTTGCATGCTACTGAACAGGTTAACAAGCATAGCTTACATTGTGGTTTTGATGCTTTGGATGCTTCTTGCAGGGCTGCTGCCTCTGGCACTGTGATTAGGAGACATGCCTGGCTTCGTGAACAAAGTTTACCTGAACAGGTTAAGGCTAAGTTATTAGATGCCCCTGTTCAACAAAATGTTCTTTTTGGTTCCAAAGCTGAGGAAGTTATTAAAAAGATGGAAGAAAAGGCAAAGTCCATGCAGACTGTAAAAGATTTCTTGCAAGTTCAGCCTCCTAGATTTTCCAGGAATTGGCCCTCAAAAAATTGGTCCTTTCCCACGTCTGACAGGCCTCAAAGGGGAAGATACAGACGCTCCAGAGGTCGTGGTCAAGGTCAGACCTCATACAGATCTAGACAATGGACTGCTTCTTCACCTAGAAGGGGAGAAGACAGATCCCAATCTCAAAGAAAGCAAACTCAATGACTCTCTCGGATGGGCTTCAGGACCCCTTCACCTGGATGCCCCCCTCGGAGGAAAACTGTCTCTTTTTTACAGAAATTGGACTCATATTACCCAGGACAAATGGGTATTGGACGTGATTTTAAAAGGTTACAAGTTCCACTTTCTCTCTTTGCCAAGGACTCACGGTTGGCCAGATCTGCCAAAACTTCAATGGTCAGAGGCCTTAACTCAAGTGGATGCTCTTCTGGCCATGAGAGCCATAGAGCCTGTTCCACTCTCGGAAATGGGAAAAGGGTTTTATTCAAGGCTGTTTCTGGTCCCCATAAAACAAAACTCATGGAGACCTATTCTGGACCTTTCTGTGTTAAACACCTTTTTGGAAATTCCAAAGTTCAAGATGCTTACTCTGCAACAGCTAATTCCAATGCTCTCTCAGGACGCCTGGATGGTGACATTGGACTTAAAGGAAGCCTATTTGCATATCCCTATCAGACAAGAACGCAGGAAATTCCTCAGGTTCAAGGCAGGTTCGAGGCACTTTCAATTCTCTGTTCTGCCCTTTGGTTTATCTACTGCGCCCAGAGTCTTCACCAAGTGCCTGGCACCAGTAGTGGCTTACTGCAGACTTCAGGGATCCAGATTTACCCCTATTTGGACGACTGCCTTATTCAGGCAGACAGCAAAGATCTTCTGCTTCAACACCTGGACTTCGTTCAACGTCTTCTCCTACTACTGGGATTCTCAGTGAACATAAAAAAGTCACATTTGATCCCTTCTCAACAAATGGTTTTCTTGGGAGCCCTCTTAAATACAACCTTACAAAGGGCCTACCTCACTCCAGAAAAACAAACTCAGCTGGCTTCTACTTTCAACACCTTGGCAACTCTATCTCAGCTCACTGCAAGGAAATTCCTGCAGGCTCTGGGCTACATGGCTTCCTGCATTCTGTTGATTCCAAACGCAAGGCTTCACATGAGAAAGCTTCAATGGTATCTGAAAAGTGTATGGTCACAGCATTACCACGATCTGGATATTCTGATTCCTCTGATCCCCTGCCTCCAGAAGGAGTTCCTCTGGTGGTCCAGGGCATGCACTTTAAACGAAGGAAAACCTTTTCGTCTCCCTCAACCTGCTCAAATCCTAACCACGGACGCCTCGGATTATGCTTGGGGAGCACACTTTCTAGACAATTGCCAGCAGGGAACCTGGACAAAGGACCATCTTCACTGGCACATCAATCTGAAGGAAATGTTGGCAGTTCAAAATGCCCTTTAGCCTTCAAAAACCTTTTACAACCAGGGCCTCTGCTAATTCGCACAGACAACACCACGGTCATGTGGTACATCAACAAGCAGGGGGGTTCTCATTCTTACCCCCTTTGCAGACTAGCTATGGGTTTGTGGGACACAGCTCTAAATTTGAATCTGCATCTCCAGGCTCAATTCATTCCAGGGAAACAGAATCTCTTAGCAGACAGCCTGAGCAGAAACATTTCAGATCCTCACGAATGGATGCTAGACACCAACTTGTTCAACAGGATTACTGCAGTTTGGGGATGTCCCCAGATAGATCTGTTTGCATCCCATCTCAATCATCAGCTGCCTCGCCTTTGCACCAGGTCCTTCCACAAAACAGCATGGAGAGTGGATGCCCTGTCCTTCAGCTGGAGAAGTCTTTCAACATATGCCTTCCTTACTCTTCCTCTACTGCCTCGGGTACTACTGAAGATAAAACAGGACAAGCCCAAGTTTCTCATCTTGATTGCTCCAAATTGGCCTCGACAGTTTTGGTATCCAACCTTAAAGCTCCTGTTCTCGGGGCCTCCTTGGATTCTCCCACTGAACCCTTCGCTTCTGTCCCAGCATCAGGGTCAGTTACTACATTCCAATCTCAAGACCCTTTGCCTGGCAGCTTGGCTCTTCAAAGGAATTTGATTTCCTCTAGTCTTCCCAAACAAGTTTTGGATGTTCTTTTGGAAGCTAGACGGCCTAGCACTAGGAAATCCTATGCCTCTAAATGGAAGAGGTTTTCTATTTGGATGCAGGACCGAGGCTCTGATCCTCAGGTTCCTGATCTCTCCTCTATTTTGCTTTACCTTTCGGAACTTTTATCTAAAGGACTTTCCTTTTCTTCCATTAAGATTCATGCTTCTGCTATCTCTGCGCATTTCAGTTCTGATCCTCCTGTTTTTTTTTTCACATCCTTTGGTGAAGCAGTTCTTGAGAGGGGCTAAAAATTTGCGGCCTCCAAGGACCCCTCCTGTCCCTGCCTGGGATCTTAATTATGTTTTAGAAAAACTTACTTTGCCTCCTTTTGAGCCTGCTGCATCTTCAGATATTAAGTTTCTATCCTGGAAGACTGTTCTTTTGTTAGCATTGACCTCTGCTAGAAGGGTCTCAGAGTTGCAAGCTCTCATGGCTGTGGAACCATACCTTATTTTCCATCAGGACAGAGTATCCTTGAGGACCAATCCTACTTTCATGCCTAAGGTGATTTCGAAAGTGGCTTTAAATCAGACAATTCACCTTCCTACTTTCTTTCCAAATCCTCAAAATAAAGGGGAAAGGATTTTGCATTCATTGGATGTACACAGACAGTTACGATTTTACTTGGACAAGACTAAAGATTTCAGAAAGTCTAACAAATTGTTTGTTTCCTTTGCCTCCAGTTCTCTTGGAAAACCTATTTCTAAACAAACTATTTCCAAATGGATTGCTTATGGAATCAGATTTTGTTACACTCATCATGGGAAACAGTTTCCAGGGACCATTAGAAGTCATTCTACTAGAGCAGCTGCTACTTCTACAGCTTTCCTCAGAGGAGTCCCTACCAAGGATATCTTGGAAGCTGCCACTTGGAGTTCTGTGCATACTTTTTCCAAGCACTACAATCTCCCCTTGTTTTCTAAGTCTAGGGCAGGCTTTGCCTCTGCTGTCTTGCAGGGTATTCTTGCCTCCCCTTCTATCTAAAGCCTCCTCCCCTTCTACACTGCTTTGGGATTCCACCCTACAGTTATGACTGCAACAGTGAAACACGAAGAACATAGTACAGTTGTGTACACCTACCATAAATGTAGATGTTCGAGTGTCTTCACTGTTGCAGTTAGGGTTTCCCTCCCTCCTATCCCCTCTTTTTCTCTTATTTGTGGTGTATTTGTGTTTCCTTGTTGGATTCATTTTTGATTTGTTGGGGATTTCTGACATCTAGGGCAAGAAAGGCTGGAGAAGATGGCGTCGGCTGACGGCTATGTACCAAGGCGTACTGACGTCAGGATACTAGCTTATACAGCCGACGCCGGACCCAGACTTTGGGATTCTGGCCGACCTCGGGCTGCCTGCCGGCAGGAGCACCCTACAGTTATGACTGCAACAGTGAAGACACTCGAACATCTACATTTATGGTAGGTGTACACAACTGTACTTTTCTGCTTGCAGAACCATACATACATAAACCTTCAACACCATTCAAGAAAACCCACACATCCCATCTATTATGGCTATGTAATATAATTTCCGTATTTGTAAATTATGTAATGGGCAAACAATATGGAAATATCACAAATGTATTTATGTAACTGATGAGTTAGTGATAACATAGTAAATATTAAACTGAATTAAAACGTGGTTGCTGAAGTTACTTCAAATTTGCAATGAGAATCTGAAATCTGTGTAAACCTGGCTTTCGATGAGAATGTTAGACTCAAAACGGAGTCCTCTAACACAACAAAAATGCAGTCTTGCATCTTTCAAGCATTATTAATACTGCCACAGCACCCTATTACTTGACTCCATAATCATTGTACCTTGAATTTAAGGGCTGTATTCCAAAGTAGCACAACTTCAGACTTGCAGAGTATGCAAATTACTGTCCATGGACTTTAGGCGGATAGCCAGCACTGCTGTTAATTTAAAACTTGTGATGCCTTCTGCAGACCAGCTGTGGACAATCATGCTTGTAATTCTTCCACTGTCAGAAGCCATTTTTAATTTAACATTGAGAGATTTATGGAGACGCCCATGTCACGTGTTGGAAGGAGCACCAGGGTTCCAGGGAGCATTGAATGAAAATCTGCTGAATTAGCATATAAAGATGTGATTGAAAAAAAATTGTGCATTTATGTAGCTGTATACATTTTTTTTCATATTCGGGGTAGGGTATGCCTTAGTCACAGGGACAGGAAATTTAAAACATCTCAGACATTCATGCTGGAATGTAGTCTCATACTGGCCACACATGTTATGGCCTTAGCAAAGAGAAGATGGAAACATACCAGAAATATTTAGATTGAGCATCCAAGTATGTGAATACACTTTATGTTCTAAACATATTGAAATGCAGACATTACCTTGTTCAGGTTATAGAGGCCATTAATAAAAATTAACTAGTTTGAGAATTCAGGGAGTCAGTCCTGCAGTTTTTCAAGGTGTTCCTTAAAAAATGTCACTTTCAGGTGCAGGCGTTAGTATCTCCTGTCATGGGAAGAAGAATTGGAAATAGCTCTATATGTATATGGGGGGGCAGGTAACCATGTAATGTGCAGTGCACATTATCCGCTTGTAGTTCTGTGCAGTGAGGTGTGTGACGTGACTTACTTTTTTTGCTACTATTTTAGTAAATTAAATAGTTGTTTGGTCACTTCATCCTGTGTCTATGGGCTTCTGTTTTAATGCTTTTGGTACCTGTGAAGTTCTAAATTCTTCAGAAGTTCTGGCAAGACAAATGAATAGTGTTTAACATTTCATGGTCATCATACTGTTCACTCTTGCAGGTGTTACTGCTCACTGTATTAATGTATTCCTTAGGTTCCAGGATCTTTACCAAATGTTTGGCTTCGGTAATAACCTTCTCCAGGGGAAAGGGCATTCATATTTATCATTAGCTGTATACACAAGGCTTTGGACTTTACCCGGAATTGCTGCAGGGATCTGGGCCTGTCCATCAGTCTGAAGAAGTCCAGTCTTTCCCCCTCAAAGTGATTGTGGGGGTGAGACTGGACTTCAGTAATGTACTGTTAACAGTCTATTTCAGATGTTCAGACAATAAATATGCTTTTAAGCAAACAGTACAGACCGCATTCTTACCAAAGAGGCAAGGTCATCTCTCTAACCTTGTACGTACAGAATGGCTCCGATCAAGTGAAGATACTGGGCAGAGAGTACCAAGCTTCGTGGCTTCCTGCATCTTGATGGTGCCCCTAGCTAGCCTATTTGCTGATGACAGAGTTGCAATAGTACCTCAAGAGCAGTTGTATCTGCACTTTCAAACACTGAAGACCAAGATTCACCTCCTCATTTGTATCAGGAAAGAGATTCTTTCTGAATAATAAAGCTCCAACTCAGTCTGGGAATGTCATTCAGAAAAGTCTAGCCCACTAAGGCCTTTGCCACAGACTTATCTGGTGTAGCTTTGGAGAATGACCATGTGTGCACACCAAGTCCAACAGACTCGCCCCCACCAAAACAAACAAATAATATGACGGAAATGGTGTTTGTCATTCTGGCAATGAATGTCTTTAGCCAAAGCTGAGAAAAACAGGGTCCTTCAAATCATAACGGACAGCACAACTTGTGATATGGTACATCATTAAACAGAGAGGAATCCACTCTTGCATACAAGAGTAATAGAAGAACCGCATTAGCAATCTTGACTTTTGTTTAGGAATTTTGACACTAATTGAACTACAACAGAGAGGAGGACAGTGAAAGAAGTAATGGAAAACCAAACATTAGTCATTATGCAGGCTATGGGGAAGACTGGTGGTGATGGATTTTGCTACTCATGATTAGGAGGTTAGGAAACAGTTTTTGGATATTAAGAACTGTCTGTATTTATACCAGTACTTTGCCAGTAATTTTCAGGATGATATTAAGGGATCTTTGGTAGATTTGGGGATTAGTTGCCACTCCCTTGCAATGGAATTGACAAAGCAACATCCTGAACCCCTTTAATATATACCCAAGGCCTTCTTCAACTCACCAGGAGACCTATTAGTCACAGGCATTGGCTTATTGACTGAGCCCCTGTCTGACGTTAGCTGCAAGAAATAGCAATGGGGACCTCATTTGCCCTCATTTATACTGACCTTTTCTTAGGGTATTGACATAAATAATTTGTAGTACTTGTATTTATCACAACTCTTTTAACATGTGATATTACCTTCTGTATGACTGTTGGTTGATTTGGTGAGGTTCTAAATCTGAACTTTTTCAAAATTTTTAATCATTTTAACAACAATGAATGTGGTATATTTGCATTGAGAACTGGCCTCTAATATTTATTTTTGGAGTTTCTATGTCATGAGACTTCTAGATGGGACCATACACACTTCACTGTATAGGAAACCTTTTTTCAAAAATTCTCTGCCATCCAAGGAATGTGATTTGGAATGGTAACAGTTTGAAATATGTGGACCCACATGAGTGAATTGCTAAAAAAATGGGCATACATGTTCTAACTCTGAGATTTCCATTTTTGAAATATTCACTTTTCTCTGCGGTTCTGCAATCTTAGAGTTGGTTTATATAAATTTGGAAGATGTTTGGGGGGGCTTGCTCCCTTTGCAAAAAAAAAAAACCTAATAAGAAGAGCATTGTTCATTATTCGCTCGTATCCTAGAGTTGCAGTCTTTTTTCCTCTTCCTCCTTTCCAGCATGTGACAAAACTGCATTTCAAATCCTGACATTTCAGTTGGGAGTTAATTCGGAGCATAACCGTGTTACAGTTCATGCATTTAATGCATCTTTTCAAATTCACTAGATTATGATCTTCTGTCTAGAGATCTTAAGAACAGGTTTTATTTTAAGGAGTATAAAGCAATTTTGGATGACACTGTAGTACAAGCTTGAAATATGGACAGAGCAGAGGTTATCCGGTTTAACCAACCCATTTGTAATTCTGCTCACACCCCAAGGCTCATCAGCACTTACAGGAGCAGTATCCATAAGATTAAACAGGTGATTGATGGAGTTGGCCTGTTTTCCTTTGACAAATTTTTTAGTAAGATTTTAAATGACCACGCTGTCTTTACTTACAAATGAGCTAGGAGTTTGTCACAAAGATTCATTAGGTACAGGCAGCACTAAAAGCTCACTGGAAGTTCATTCTGCAGGCATTGCATTGCATGTAAACGTGTTCTCTATACTAAGAGCATTCCCACAAGAAGGCATACCCATAGTCCTTGAAATACTGTATTTTATTTTTGTAATAGTGAGTGGATCATCTGTTTAGTACAATGCTTCTACTGAACATTTTATATTGGCCAGACAAAACTAGCATCTTAATGACATTCAGTACAAAAAGTTATCAAATGCCTTATGTATGAGAAAAACAACCCAATTTAAACAAGGCAAGTACGCAAAAAATCCGCAAGTGAAAATGAAAATAAAAGTCAGAAAACTGCAAAGGTGAGGCTCCAGCTCAACAGTCCTAAGGCATTCAGAATATATATCCTAAATATCAAATTTTCTTCAAACTCCAAAAACAGCCAGAGATCTGGATTCCACTCCACTATAACACAGCTTTAATGGTACACAAGCGCTTTCACAAATAGCTTCTTCAGATGTATAACATTCATTAAAACACACACCTTATATAATACTAAAATCAGTCACATGACTCTAATAAAAAGTTTTAAAGACATATGCACATTGTACTATTATTTACACTCTTATCAAAGCATGAAAAACTTTAAAAATACATATATATTTATATAAATATATATATATATGTATATATATATATATATATATATATGTAAGAATGTGTAAAGATATATAGAAATATATAAAAAATATATGTGTGAGTGGGGAATCAACACTTTATCTGTTTAAAGGCCTCTTTTTCAACACAGGTCTCATAGGGACAGAATCATTCAGGCCATGTCCTGAGCTGGCCCTTAACCTAACAATCCAATCGGCTTCCTTCTCTTCAGTCCCTGCTTTAATATCACCCCTTCTTATATCAATAAATGTTCTCCCTAGAACGACAAATTTGAAGACATGTTGATCATTAGTGGCTACTATATGCTTTGCCAATGCATTAAACTTACTTTTTTTATGTGATACAAATGCTCCCTAATTCTATCTTTTAATGGGTGATCTGTTTTCCCTACGTAGAATTTATGGCATGTCTGGCAGGTAGCCAAATATACTACATGCGCGGTGTCACATCTTGCACTTACTCTCAGATCAAAGGTCTCCCCTGTGTCAGGGTGTATAAACTGTGTGTCCTTAGAAATAAAACTACAAAAATGACACTTTCCACAAGGTTTAGTCCCCTTTTCTCCTTTATCATTCAAACCTCTATCTATACAAAATCTTCTTTTCAGACTTTTCTTATTTTTTAAAAGAGAACTGAAGTTTAATGCCTACCAACTCTTTGATTTGATAGTCTATAGTTAATATATTCCAGTGTTCATTTATAATATTAGTATACCTTCCTACATCCCTGGAGTAACTTAGGCACATTCTTAGTTTATTATGAGCCACATTATCTTTTCCGTTTCCGGATTTCTTTGAGAAGTATGGTTTAGCTCTATTTTCCCTTTTTCTCTTAACTTCTTCCATACTCCCGATTACCATTCTCGTGTCATAACCTCTCTCTAATAGTTCTTTCCCTGTCAGTTCTGTTTGTTTTTCATAATCTTCTGTCTTTACACTCAATCTTGATGCTCTTAAAACTGGTTTTGTGCTACATTTCTGAATATAAAATTGGGGTGCATACTATCTCTACTTGACATCTTATTGGCATGACAAGCCTTCCTGTACATCCTTGTGCTAATTTTGCCTGCGCTGTCCTTCTCTACATAAATGTCCAAGAAACTAATACCTAACTGGGAAAAATCCATGGTAAATTTAAGGAACTCGGTAGAATTATTTATAAATTCTAAAAATTCATATAACTGTTGTACAGTCCCTCTCCATAAAAGAAAAAGATCATAGGTTCATACTAGGCTATCTGCCCTAGGGCATTTATAAGCCTAGTTAGAGTGTGTTTGGCTTTCGCCACCCATTTTAAATGAATTTTGCTATGCACTTTTTCGAGGTTAGTATACTGTGCCTCTGTCTAACAGTGACACAGAACTGATACCCGGGGTAAACGTACGATCTCCCATCCACTCATCAAGATTCCTCTTGAAGAGAGTCAGTGAGGGACTCTGCCTAACCTGGACTGGGATTTTATTCTAGAGTGAAGGGAGCCTCTGGGTTATGAATCTGTCCCTCCAGCATGTCCTATTTATTTCAGTGCTGAGGTTCAAGTCTCTCGAGCACGTAGCTCGATGGAATTTGGATTTTCTGAGGTGCAGCATGTCCATTAATTCCGGGTTGGACATGGCTTTATACGTCAGGCACAGATTCCCTCTGAGCAGGCGGTAAGGCACTGAGTAGAGCTGGAGTTTCTTTAACCGGGCAGCATATGGCATCTGTTTGAGCCCTTTGATCCTCTTGGTGAGGTACTTTTGGGGTCTTTACAGTTGCTGCAGGTGTCTGGTATGGTACATCCTAAAAGGGGCATTGTACTCAATTATGGGCCTGATGAGGGATGAGTAAAGAGGCACGATGACCTCCCCTGATCTCGATGTGAATCCCTTCATGATTAGGCGGGCTATATAAAATGTTTTTCTAACCACTTTGGCCACGTGGTTGTCAAATGAGAGATTGCTATCAACTTGGGTCCCCAGGTCCCTAATTACTTCCATACTTAATGGATTACCACCTATGTGGTAATTTGTGGGCACTTTGTTTTTGCCAAATGGGATGACTATACACTTTTTGGCGTTTAGCTTGAGGCCATGGCTCTGGCACCAGTTGTCTGTTTCTATCAATCTTCTATAAAACATAATCATTTTGTCATATTTTCCTCCTATAATATATTCCATTTCCCATTTGGACATGACAGCATTAGCATAACTATTAGCACAAGGAGTACCCATTGCAACTCCATTCTTTTGCCAATATATATTCTCCCTAAACACAAAAATGTTGTTTTCAAGGACCAGTTTTAATAGTCTCTGTATTAATTCCACTTTCCTACTTCCATATTCCTCATTCAGTTCCAATAAATGTATCACGTTTCTAATACCAGTGGAATTCGGTATAGCTGTAAATAATGATACTACATCCAATGTAACAAAGAAATACTGTTCAAGTACACATCCTTCATTAGTAAATTCAAATAAATCTCTAAGAAAGTGTTCAGTATCTTTAAAAATATACTTAGATTTGTTAATCAAAGCCTTCAAATTTTTCTCAATAAATATTGAAGCTGGTTGGGTACACCAATTCCTTCCGGCCACAGTTGGTCTCATTGGGGGTTTAATAGAATTTTTATGAAGTTTTGGTAAACCCTGAATTTTCGGAATGGTAGGATCTGTGACCAATAAATAATTGATCATATCATTGTCACAATACTCTAATTCTTCCAGACTTCTGATTTCTTTTTCAACTTTTAAAATCATATTTTTACTTTGCATAGGTGTAATCATTTGATAGAAGACAATCTTATCTAACATTTCAAACATCAGGCTGTTGTAGTCAATTTTATTCATGACAACTGTTTGTCATCCCTTATCTGCCGGCCTAATCGCTATGAGATTATTATTTTCTAAATCATGCATAGCTTTGAACTCCTCTTAATTTATGCCATTTACTGTTTTCCATATACTGTTTTTGCTGAAGAGAAGGAAGCCGATTGGATTGTTAGGTTAAGGGCCAGCTCAGGACATGGCCTGAATGATTCTGTCCCTATGAGAACTGTGTTGAAAAAGGGGCCTTTAAACAGATAAAGTGTTGATTCCCCACTCAAACATATATTTTTTATATATTTACTGTATATTTCTATATATCTTTACACATTCTTATATATATTTTTTTATATAAATATATATGTATTTTTAAAGTTTTTCATGCTTTGATAAGAGTGTAAATAATAGTACAATGTGCATATGTCTTTTAAAGTTTTTATTAGTCATGTGACTGATTTTAGTATTATATAAGGTGTGTGTTTTAATGAATGTTATACACCTGAAGAAGCTGTTTGTGAAAGCGCTTGTGTACCATTAAAGCTGTGTTATAGTGGAGTGGAATCCAGATCTCTGGCTTGTTTTTGGAGTTTGAAGAACATTTGATATTTTGGATATATATTCTGAATGCCTTAGGACTGTTGAGCTGGAGCCTCACCTTTGCAGTTTTCTGATTTTTGTTTTCATTATCAAATGCCTTATGTTAACATGAAAGTATTCATCCTGCAGCTTTTTTACATTTAATAGGGAAGATAAATGCTGTTCAAGAATTTTTTTTTCACTGGGTACTTGCAACAGTTAATACGTAAAACAAAAAAAAAGTGTTTTACGACTACATGGCATACTTGAATGACCCCTTTTCATTTTTGACTCATTAGATTTTTTTTTATGAAACTTTTAAAAATCTGCATAGATTTTTTTTTATGAAACTTTTAAAAATCTGCAGTGCTATAATGCTTGACGTTGCACTTGTCTTTGGACATATTTTAAATTAAACAGTAGAAACTGTCTTCAGTATTCACAACTTGCCACTAAATGGAGACCCAATTAAATGGCAATGGCAGTATAACTTTACCAGTATCACATCTACTATGTAGGTTCCATACTCCTATTTGCTACGCAGTTCTCTGTATAGGGTCTTAGGCTTACTACTTTGACGTTTTTATTGTCAGTTTAAGAGAAGAGATTGCTTAGTTTTTGATATACACGAACATTACTTCCATTTAGCCTAAATTGAATCACATGACTCTTCATTCTGCATTTTTACATTTTCCCAGCATTTACTTTTGATTAGATCAACTGATGAAGCCACTTCTGGTGCCAAAACCAGTTTTTTTTTTTTAATCACTGTGGCCTCGACTGGAGTTAAGTTTTTCTTCACCATTTCATTGCTGGCTTATTTCCTTTTTGATGGTTGCCGTGTATAGGTTCATAGGTAAGTACTAGGCTATCTGCCCAAGGGCAATCTATAAGCCTAGCCAGAATGTGTTGGCTTTCGCCACCCCCTTAGATTAGTTCCCTGTGCCTCTGTCCAGCAGAGCCATTAGTTCCCTGTGTCTGTGTCCAGCAGAGCCACTGCAATGATCCCCGGGGTAAATTTTCTGTTTCCCATCCACTCGTCAAGGTTTTTCTTGAAGAATGTTAGTGAGGGGCTCTGCCTAATGTAGATTGGAATCCTTTTCCAAAGCATGTGGAGTGTCTGTGACAGGAATCTATTCCTCCACCACGTCCTATTTATCATTGTGGTGAGGTTTAGATCCCTAGAGTGTGTGGTTCTTGGGGATTTGTTTTTTTTTAGATAGAGCTTGTCCATCAATTCTTGGTTGGACATGGCCTTGTATGTCAGGCAGAGATCACCTCTGAGTAAGTGGTATGCAACTGAGTACAGTTGGAGTTTCTTCAGTCAGGCTGCATAGGGCATATGTTTGAGGCCAGTAATTCTCTTGGTGAGGTACTTCTGTGGTCTTTACAGCTGCTGCAGGTAACTGAGATGTGTTGCAGTACAGATTCTCTATTGATGATCCTAGTCAAACTTCCACCTTGGCTCTTACTGCTTCATCAGTCCTTGCTGATAACAGCGGCAAAGTATTCATCTCCCATTCTCAAAACTCAGTCTGTCAGTTTGGAGAATATAATGTTGTTTGCAACAGCAATTCCTTTTCCACTCAAGTGTTAACATCTTAAAGAAAGGCAGGAGCCTGAATGCAACAAGATCTTACCTACTGAAGTAGAACATTTACCTGTTGGAGTGCTTCACATGATCTTTAGCTCTTGCTTTGTACTATACTGAGACTATTGGACTTTTTAAACCATTTTCACTTTTGTTTTTCAAACTTGATTTATTCGTGTACCAACAACCATGTATATGTTGCCTCTTATGTATCACCTTCTCTGCAAATAGCAACAGAACCTTCTTTTAAGTGAAACACTTCTTTTAGGAAGGACTTAAGGCCAATAAAAAGGTATATCTGTTCCCTGAGAATTTATTTTAAAAAGTTAACTTTCTCTTCATATAAACCAGCAAATTTATTGGATATATTTTCATGGATGTCACTTTTTTCTGGTTGCTTTTAACCTTATTTAGAAGAATTTCAGGGTCATGTATAAGCCACTTTACTTCGTATATCATAAAGAAAAAAATCCTGCTAAAGACAGATTCATATTTTGCGTAAGAGAGTCTGTCACCTGTGACATTGAATCATTCTATGTCCAGTATTTTACCAAATTGTTAGACTCAAGGGAACATCCGTATAGGCTGAGTAAAGACATCATCTCAAGTATTGTTCTGGGAGAATTAATGAATTTAGAAAAACTGATAAGCTGTTTTGTCCCATTCAGGATAGAAGGCCTACCAGTCAGTAAGCAGACTTTGTTTATGTAAGTGGTTGACACACTGGTTTCCCTTTTATGAATACAACAGTAAATGTGTGCAAGGCACAATGAGACACATTATATGATGCAATAGCTACATCAGCCACATATTGTAGGAATATTTTTCCTTTTTGAAATTATTACCACATGGGCTTATGTTCATGCCTACATAGTACACTGCAAGTTGACAATACACTTTAGGGGCAAGACAGGTTTTGGAATGTCTGTGTATAGGGGAGCTTTTAAATGTTCACTTCCAATGGGTACTCTTTCCCCTCAAGATGTACCTGAAATTGGTTCACTTCCAGCTATCAAAAGTTAAAAAATATTGCAACAGTGGGTACTGACAATATCCCTGGGTGCATCTTTAATAGCATGAAACACAATTTAGCCATACTCCTAACAGCACTGTTCAGTATCCACCTACGTACAGGTTTTGTACCAAGTGAATGGAGAACTGCTACATCCATTCATGCATATGTTTGGACAGCGCAGCGGTAGCATTGTTGCCTCACAGCAAGAGGTTCTCCGGTTCGATTCTCTGCTGGGGTGCATTCTGTGTGGAGTCTGCATGTCCTCCCTGTGTTCATGTGGGTTTCCTCCAGGTGCTCTGGTTTGCTTCCACGTTACAAAGACTTGCATCTGGAGTGTTTCTCCCCGTGCCTACGCTGAAAATTGGCTTTGTTCCAATTTGGACTTTCCCGATTAACAAATGTTAAGTAAAATAAATAAATTCCTCTGCAAAAGGGAGGGCCTTCCACCAATTTAGAAGTCTGACCAGCCTCATTTGCAAAACCATGAAAAGACTTATAGAGTTAATCAGGACACAGGGAATCTTCAAACACTGGACCTGTTTCAATTTGGCTTCATCAAGGGTAGATTATACGTACTCAACCTGCTGTTTTTTTTTTTTTTTTTTTGAAAAGGTCACCAAAGCAATGGATGAAGGCAAAACTGTATACATTGCATACCTTGACCTAGCCAAAGCTTTTGGCACAGTTTCCTACTTGTGCATAGTAGAAAAGCTAAATAAATTGGAAATCAACCCCTGTGTCATCTGCTGGATTGACAGCTGCTTCACAGATGGGATGCAGGAAGTCAAAAAAGGGATGTTACCTCCCCAAAGAGACCAGTCACCAGTGGAGTTCCCAGAGTGTTGTGCTGGGGCCCTTCTTGTTTTTCATCTACATTTCTGAAGTGGAAACCAATACCAAAGTGCTGTGGTTGACTACTTTTGCAAATGACTGCAAGCAAGGAACAGTCATCGATTCCCCAATGACTTAGCCATCCTGCAGAAATGTATTTCCCAAATAAATAACCTTTACCAAAATCATGGACTGAAACTAAATGCCAAAAAATGCATTATTGTATCCTTTGGGAAGTCATCTACCCCAAGGAGCTGTCACATTGACTCTGTGTCCATAAGAGTTGACCCACTTGTTTGGGATTTGAGAACTTAATGTTGACAGTGACCTAACTTTTGACCATGTTTCCATTGTAAGAAAGTATTTCCCTCTTGCACAGGTTATAAGCAAAGGGATTGTGTCTAGATCTGGGGATATCATTGTTCCCCTTTACTCAGCCCTCATTAGGCCAATCATTGAACACAGTGCCCCTTTGGTATGTCTGTCCAGACAATCTGCTGTAACTGGAACACCCCCAGAGATAGTTTACTAAATGGATACAAGGCCTAAACATGTCCTACAAGGACAGACTGGAAACCCTGTCTCTATACTCAGTATTCTACATTTTGCTAAGAGATAATCTGTGTCTGCCATACAAGGCATCCTCATACCCAGCAGTGATGGATTTACTGCACATCAGCAAGTCCAGTGGCATCAGAAATACTCTGTCTAGGAATCTAAATAGCTTCTGCAACATCAACAGAACAGTTTGGAGGGACAGGTGTATTTCGCGGAGGATACCGCTGCTGTTTACTAGACTCTCCATCCACATTAAACAAAGTTAATCCCTATCCATATTCAAGCACAATTTTGATATATGGATGGGAAACAGAAACTTTATTCCAGGACTACCCCCTATGGTCCTGATGGACAGAGGCCGCTCCTAAAATGCTTTATCCCATGCATGAGTCCCCTCAAATAATCTATGGTATGATCCCAATTATTTTCATTATGGTAATACATAATTGTCCACCATAGGCTAATCTCTAACAAACTGGCATAGGTTAATTACAACAGAAAGAGTGATTGGCTATTGTTAAAATGGCACACAAGAGCAGGTAGCCAAGTGCTTATGTACCTCTGCTTACATTGCATGAGAATCTATTCATATGTTATGATCGCTGTCAGTTATCCTCATGAAGGTGTAGCTCTAGTAATGCAAGATTTCTTGGTCAGATAGCTGATGATTTAGAAAACGCACAAGATCAAGGTCTAAAGTTTTCCATGGAATTATATTACAAATAAGAAATGCTTTATAGAAGAACAAGTCTCTCTCAGCATTTTGTCATTAAAAGCAATATAAAGGAAAGCATTTAAGTTAATTCATTTAATTGGGGAATGGCCGGTAAAACCAGGGCTAATCTACATGTCTACAGCCTCCTCCTTACTTTCCACTTCTGTAATACTTGGGCAAATTGCAGGATCATCTTTCTGCATGGCCAGGAATAACCCATAGGTAAATGGGTTTTACTGATGTCCTTCTATTCCAGTGTTGCAGTATTCACTAGTGGGTTTACCCATCTTCCGATCAGCTCGTCTAGCCAGGTTTCCAAAGCTTTTCCAGTCCCTGATGGTGCGTCGAACATCTGACATGTTGGCAGGTATGTGGGCCATACATGTGACATCTGTGCGCACCAACCCTCAGAACTTTTCAGCCGCCAGCTGTACGCCAGGTGTTCTGGCTACTCGTGGATGTTGGGTCAGTTTCACATTAAGATAAGTACCCCGTTGGGGATTTTCTTCAGTCCTTTTTGTAGTACTATAGTCTGTTAATATCTAGTAAGAGCAAGTGCAACTGTGGTCGCCAGAGTCTCCATAAAGGCACCCACGACCAGTGTCTCCCTTGTTTGGGCAGGGATCACTATTACAAAATTTGCGCCACCTATAACTCGTTCGTCCCTAAGATCGTTCGCCGCCTTCAGGCCCTTGACTTATACCTTGAGAACCAGCACCTTCGACAGATCCCTCTCAGTATGGAAGCTGCCCTCGATGCTCTATCCGAACCACCCATGAAGAGGGCCAAGCCTATGCAGCCATCTACTTCCAGTGTGTCTCGCTCTGCCGATTCTCAGCCTGTAGCCATCATCAGCTTGGTGTCCGCCACTTTGGATAAAGCGGGTACCTATAAGGAGGCCGCACAATCCAGAGCGGATGACACGTCTGGGAAGGATATCCCAGCGACTGATTCAGACGCCAGGGAGGAACCAGTAACTGGGATGTGTGCTTTGGACCCGGCCTCTGCTGCTCCTACTATGACTTCCAGGCCTGCTGCCAGCCTAGCCAGATAGAATTTTGTAGATAATTTTGTCATTTGTAAATATTAATATAAGCCACAGGCTTGTTCTCTTAAATGGGAAAAATGGTGTTAAATGTGGAACTGCAAAATTGTAATAACAGTGCGCTCTGCTGTAACAAAGCTAATAAGTCAATTCGTTGATGTCAAAACGTAGAGCCGGTATGTCTGGATGAAGGAATTCTGGCTATTTTCTTGAGACCAGAGTTAATTGCTAGAATTTGCATTTATAAATTCATTTACTGTTCTGGCTTCCTGACCAACTGCAAAATCAAGGGCTATTGACCTCTGAGAATCTGTTAGCATGGGAACCAGAAAGAAGTGATGTAATCTGAAATGAATCGGAGGTACTGTGTTATCAATTTAAGGACAGACAGAGAATGAGAGCATTTGTCTTGAACATCCAACATCACCAGCACTGCCTGTATCTAGATGTAAGTAGGATTTTAGAACTGTGTTTTCTCTTAGATATAGCTAGGAAATACAAAGATTAGGCTATTTTGTTTTTCTGTGATGTCAGAACTTTCCTATGGTATTATTTTAAGTATTTCTCTGTGATCTCTGAACTCTTGACTAGCACTGTGTAGTAAGAAGTATTGTCTTGTGTTTTTATTATTTACTATTAAATATTTTTAAACCTTTCAGCTGTGGCAGTTTTGTGTAGAGATAATTTAAGTTCTGAGTACAATGCATATATATAGTGATACTGTACCAAGTCACTCCAAATAAGTCTTGACTGTTTGCTTGCACTTACCATTTGGATAATAATATTGCACAGTAATAATTGGACACCCTTCAAAAGGGCCTTTGAGTAGCTGATAAATATTAGCTGGGTGGTGGCAGTGATTTCTGCCATATAGTATGGGTAAAAGGGGCACAGCTGGAGAACCTGTGCCAACCTTCCCCAGGAGTGTCTGTGTGGTTGTATAAACACTTTTCTCAAAGTGCGTGTGTGTCAGCTACCTCGGCAGGGACATGAAGCACTGGGTGGACAGAGAGGGTGCTGGAGGTTTTAGCTTGCCTACTAGGCTGAGATCTGGACCCTATAGCTGTATCAATGGGGAGTCTTATTGGGGACCTGGTGAGAAAGGGACCAACCAACCCCAGACTGACTGTGATCTCTTTGTGCTCTTAAGGGAAATTGTACTTTACTGTGTGCGCATTTATTATCCTTTCCCTATATGGATGCCCCTCACTGGTGTTAGTGGTGAGGATTGAGGCTCCTTGATTGCTGGGCCAGTGCACGGGCATCACAAGGCCTACCAAGAAAAAGCGAAATACAAGGCATATTCCTCCAACTCCCGAGGCCTTGCCTGACTGGCAGGCCTTCAGCCAGAGCCTCCACAATGCCTGCCTGGCCCTTAGGCCTACTGCAGACCTTCCTCCTACTGCTCCACCTCTTCTCAGTCCTAGGCCTCCCTTGCCTGAGAGAACTCCTAGCCAACCTGCAGAAGAAGAAATGTTGGACTCCTCAGAGGACTGCTTGTCCTACTCTTCACAGATTTCTTTCTGGGATATATATCCCTGGAAGGAAGCCTCTGCAGAACCTGATTCCCGTGTAGAAGACCTTACATTTGGGGACACAGTGAATCTAATGAGAGAACACTTCAAATGAGAATGCTCAGAGATGTCTGAAGCACAAAAAGATTCTATGACCTGATCCAGATGGAATCTTCTAACCCGGCTCCTATTCCAGCTGTCCTGCCCTGCCTTCTTGGATGCTTATGCTGCAACATGCATGAATCCAGATTCCCAGTCACCTGCTGTTAGAAGGGCAGACAAATTATACAGGGTCCCTTACACAGAGAAATTCCTATTCAGGTGCCCTCCAGTAGACCCAGCTACTGTTTCTATTGCTACAGATAGGACAATCAAACTTCTCCCTACTACCATTGTCCTGCCTGCAGATAAAGACAGCAAGACCGGAGAGGTGGGGAAAGAAGATATACACTTCTGCTACCCTAGCGTTTAGGGCTACTAATTACCAGTCACACATGGCCAAATACTCCTTGGCCTTACTAGATAAAGCCTCCAAAGAACTCAATGATATCCCATACTGTACTGCAAAGGCATCCCTGTCTTCCTTGCTCGGGCTCATCTCCCAAGTTAATAAACACACTCTCAGGTGTGCGTATGATGTAGCTAAGGCCTCTGCTAGGTCTGCTGCATCTGCTTCTGTGTTGAGGAGATACTCTTGGCTGCATCTCCAGCCCTTCCCAGATAACTTCACGATCAAACTCTTGGATGCACCTTTGGATCACTCTGCCCTGTTTGGTACCAAGGTGGCTGACCTTTTCAAGTCACTCCAACAAAAAGGGAAAGAAATCCAAGACCTAAAGTATCTCCTTGTCTCTCCAATCCCTAAGTTCCAAAGAAGCTACCCAGCCAAGACACAATTCATAAGAAAGACTTCAAGGCCCTCTGTCCCTACCAGGTCTAGAAGACCCCACAGGAGACAAACTACTCATCCTAGGACTCCTCAGGCCACTGCCCAGAGAACTTTCTTTCCAGAAAGTGCAGGCAGTGTCTGACTGCCTGCCTCCTTTTCTACCCCCATCTCCTCCCACCATCCCTCTATCCTCCCGTCTGTCTCACTGCCTTCCTTCATGGGCCCTAGTAACATCTGACAAATGGGTTTTGTCAACCTTTAAGGAGGGTTACTTCATGTCTTGGATCTCCCCTCCTCCAAGACTACTTGCCCCCCCCCCCTTCTCAGAGGTCCCTCCTACCCGAGGTCCTAAACAATCTACTGCTCCAAGGCATCATAGAACTAGTCCCTCCTTGGCTCGAGGGAAAGGTTTCTATTCCCAAATTTTTCTGGTGCCCAGGAAGGAAGGACCATGGAGACCCATCCTAGACCTTTCCCGTCTCTACCTCTTCTTGAAGGTTCCCTCCTTCAGGATGCTAATCCTACCCACTCTCTTTTCCCTCATCCTTCCTGAGGGCTTCATAGTGACCCTGGACATCAATGAGGCCTATCTGCACATTCCCATAAAACCATCCTCCACGAAATTCCTCAGATTCAAAGCAGGCTCCTCTCATTTTCAGTTCTGTGCCTTGCCATTTGGGCTCTCCATTGCACCAAGGGTATTTACAAAATGCCTGGCCCCAGTCGTTGCTTACTGCAGGACAAGGGGGATGCAAATTTTCCCATACCTAGACTATCTTCTCATTCAAGCAGCAGACAAACAAACCCTCTTCGCCCACACAAAGGAGCTCCTGCGCCTGCTGCAGTCTTTAGGGTTCCTTATAAATTTCCCCAAATCCCAAATAGATCCTACACAGGACATTGTTTTCCTAGGATGCAGAATCAGGACTGACCTTAGGATGGCCTTCCTCCTGGAGGAAAAAGTGCTTTCCCTGACCCACCACCTACAATCTGCCCCCCACTTACCTGACTGCGAGGGAATTCCTCAGACTTCTTGGGTACATGGCAGCTACTATTCCCATGCTACCCCTGGCAAGGTTAAACATGAGGAAAATGCAATGGTATCTATGCTTGGTATGGACCCAGCACTCACATCCCCTCGAGTTTAGGATCCCAGTCCTCCCCTGCCTCCACCAAGAACTGAAGTGGTGGCTGGCCCAGGTTGCCCAAAACCCAGGCCTCCCTTTGCAAATGCCCTCCCCTTCCCAAATCATGCACACACATGTCAGATCTGGTCTAGGGACAACTCTGGACACAAGGACAGTGCAAGGTTTGTGGACAGACAAACACAAACAGTAGAACAACACCAGCAAGGAAATGTCAGACATACTTCTTGACCTGCAGACCTTCCAGCCTTTCCTCAGACAGGGCATACTAAAGATCTTCACAGACACCACAATGATGTGGTCCCTGAACAAGCAATGAGGGACGAAGAAGTCCTACCTCCTTTGCAGGCTAGCACTACATGTATGGGATCTGGCCATCTCCCAGGGGATCCCTCTCCAGGCAGCCTACATCCTGTCTCAACACAATTGTCAGGCAGACTGTTTAAGCAGAACCACCTCAGACAGTCACAAATGAATGCTGTCAAGAGATGTATTCCTAGATCTGATCCACAGGTACAATATTCCATAGATAGACCAGTTTGCCTCCCCCACAAACAGGCAACTCCAGAGCTATTGCTCCAGAACTCATGACCCGAAGGCAGTGCAAACAGCTACCTTCTTAATGTCTTAGAAGGGGAGATTCCTGTACCCCCCCCCCCTTCCCTCTGATCCAGATTCCTACTGAAAATTCAGCAGGACTCACCAAAAATATTGTTGGTGACTCCCTACTGGCCAAGGCAGCACTGGTTCCCCCTACTTTTTTATCTCTCAGAGGGCAATCGCCACAAGTTACCCCCCTCAGTGGATCTACTCAAATAGCAAAAAAGGACCCAGATTCACCCACAGTGGAGATCCCTGCACCTCTCCTTGTGGCTGATAAGATTCTGATTCCTTTCAGACACCTGTACGAGGACTTGCTTTCAGTCCTGCAGGAGGTCAGGAAACCCAACACAAGGAAATCTTAACTCTCTAAATGAAGAAGGTTTTCTATCTGGTGTCACAAAAGACAGATGGAGCCGCTGGTCAGCGACCTTCCTCTGATTCTGTCCTAAATGTGTGAAATCCTGAAGACAGGCTTGTCTTACTCCTCCTTAAAAACACACCTGTCTGCTTTTTCTGCTTGGTTGCCTATAGAACCTCTGCTAGCATCCAGACTTCCAGCCAAGCTATTCCTAAAGGGCGTTTTACACTTAAGACCTCCCAGAAAACTGATCCTTCCTTCCTGGGACCTTAACTGTGTGCTAGAAAAACTCACTCTGTCACCCTTCGAACCAACTGACAAGGCTGACCTGAAATTTTGCACTTGGAAAACAGTACTACTAGTAGCTTTAGCATCAGCCAGGAGGGTGTCGGAGCTCCAAGCCTTATAGCTATCCCACCCTTCCTAGTTTTCCATAATGACAGGGTCACCCTCAGGATTAATCCTCCTTTCACCCCCAAGGTGGTCAGTGACCTCTCTCTGAATCAAGCTATTCACCTACCCACCTTCTTTCCAAATCCTCAGGGAGACGGTGAGTCCTTCACTCCTTAGATGTCCACAGGCAACTTCGATTCTATTTGCATAAGACCAAGCCTTTATGCAGATCAGACCAGCTGTTAGTTTCCTTCCACCCCTGTGGGGAAAGCTGTGTGAAAACAAACCCTTTCTACTTGGATTGCTAGGGCCATTTCCTTTTGTTACACACACCATGGGAAGACACTGACAGGTAACGTCAGAGTCCATTCCACAAGACCCATGGCTTCATCTGGAGCCTTTTTTAAAGGCCTAGACACCAACTCCATTCTGGAAGCAGCTACCTGGTCCTCTGTGCACACCTTCACCAGACACTATAAACTGGACCACATCTCCTAGGCCAGGGCAGGATTTGCCAGAGCTATCGTGCATGGATTCCTGGAATCCTCATCCAGGCCACCTCCCAGCCAACAGTGAGCTTTTGTATTTACCTACTAGTGAATACTGCAACATTGGAATAGAAGGACATATGAAAGCTGTGTAAAATCTTACCATAACCATAGATGTCCTTCTCTTCTATGTTGCAGTATTCCTTCCCTCCCACCTTCCCCCTCTTATCCTTGCACTTGCTCTCCTCGGCTTCTGGACAGGCTGTGCCCATCAGGACTGGCTCTGTCTGGGGCTTCCTTGGTTCTGAGGGCTGGTGCACACAGACGTCACATTTATGGCCCACATACCTATGAACACGTCCGACGTCTGACGCACCATCAGGGACTGGAAAAGCTTTGGAAACCTGGCCAGAAAAGCTGATCAGAAGAAGAGTAAACCCACTATTGAATACTGCAACATGGAAGAGAAGGGCATCTATGGTTATGGTAAGATTTTACACAACTGTCCTTTCTGCAGTTGTGCTGTAGAATGTGTGGAAACTACAGATGTAGCTTGCTGTGAAGAAACCTCTGCATCGAGAAGGTAAATCTTTACAGTTTATTGTAGCTGTTACTAACAAAAAAGGCAGCAGATTAGGTACTTTCAGGTTAAGGGATACAAGGTTTTACTCCAGAATATTTCTAGTTTCAAGAAAAGAACTTGACCTCAAGACAAGTTTGTGTTCTCAAATACAAGTGATCAAACACAAAATTGTTCAACATTTTGACCAAATAATTCCTACCTTTCATAGAACAATTGGCCATCCCTGTCTATGGAAGATTCCCATCTTCATTCCCACTGAGATCATCTCACAGGAAGTGCTTCAGATTCCAGAGAGACCAGCATCAGTTTTTCAGCTGTGCCATTTGAACTTATCACAACCCCAGAGTATAAAACGAATGTTATGCCCGATTGTTTTCACATCTTCAAAACAAAACATAGCGCTACCTTCCATTATGTGGGTGATTGATTGATGCATAAAGATTGCATCTTGGGGCTGCTGATCAAATAACACTTGATTAGTCTTGTATTAAAATAAAAAAGAAAGACTTCAAAGAAAACAAAGTTTAAGTAAAAAGGGTTGCTCATAGCCATTAAAAGCAATAACAGTGACATGTAATGTTACATGGTCAGTGCCTGTTCTACTTACCCTTCTCCTGTTATCGTTACTTCTGATGTTTTGTGTCCATTGACCTAAGGTGAATAATAGACCTACTCGCACAGTGACTCTGTTCAGAATGTAGACAGATTTAGTGTATATGGGAAGAGGAAATAGTTACCAAATTGAGTACAGACTAGACAACAGTGCTGTTAAATCAGCAGAATTCTTTCTAAGTCCGTCATCATTGGGGAGGGAGTTAAATATTTACAACCATACTGTTGTTCAGCAAAACCAAATTTGAACAGCCATTCTTTTAGGCAGGATATTTTAAGCTAATATTAAAATATAAAAGGCCAAAGCTAGAATGCTTGACACTAGCAGACAAGACAGGAGAGAACAAGTAAAGATTTGTTTTTATGCCCAGATCTTTGTGGCCTGTTTCAGTAGCCTATGGATAGTAGAAAGTTTATCCTTTGGATTACTAGAGAATATGTATCCTTTTTATTCCTTTATTATAACAGAACTGAGTTTTTTTAATGAATGTGTGTACAGATACATAAAATACATGTGTGCACTTGAATGTGGATAACAAATTCATTTTTCTTTTACTGTGCAAGCATATTATCCAAAGCTTGCTTTCTTACTCTTGTTTTTTTAACAAAGTACATTTGTTTCTTCCTTTGTTTGAAATTGAACATGCAAAATTTAAGCAAATGGTTTATGTCCTCGGGTAGAGTTTTTTCATTTTATTAAAGTGATACTGAAGTTTAATGTTGCCGATTTGTATCGAAAGTTGTGCATGTGCACTACATAACCCTGATATAACAGCAAACCTTTAAGTAATGTTAATTTTTATTGGAAGTTATAACTGCATTGTATGAGTGAAAGGAGTGTAATTTTTGATACTACTGCTGTTATGAAAGTCATAATCACAGTGCAGTTTTACACACAGTGCATAAACCAGACAGATGTTCTTCGTGTTTCACTATTGCAGTCATCACATTTGGGTTGTCTGCTTGCAGTAGCCCTCAGTTGGCCTGATTAACAAAGTCTTGGGTCTTGCGTCAGTTGCTGTCTCTTCCGTGACGTCAGGTCGTCAGGGGTATAAAACATGCAGCCGACGCCATTACACCAGTCTCTTTCCCGAAGCTGAAGCAGCTCGCAAGTGCCGGTCGGCCGACTCCTGAAATTTTCGTTTTCAAGTTTCAGAACCAAAGTCTTCAACTAAAAGCTAAGTACCCCATTTGGGAAACTTTTTCTTGCTCTAAACCGATGTCAGTAAAAGTAAATAATTGCATTTCTTGTGGAAAGCAAATACCTCATAAAGATTTTCATTCGTACTGTATTCCTTGCCTAGGCCCTGACAATGACGTACCTCTGTCAGTTTTGTGCTTTATTTAAACCTCGAACTATCCATCATCGGTATATTTTCACTTCTAAATATTTTGGTGCTCGGTTCAATTATCCTGATATGGCTTCAGTAAGCCATCCGACTACTGACATTTCGAAAAAACGCAAAGATAAAGACAGACAGGCTGCCTAGGTCCAAAGCTGCCGACGATGCTTCTCCTAAGCCAGTCGCTGGTACTCAGTGAGGCACTTTCACAGCCCCTGATACCTGCTACTTCAGATTCGCAGGCCTCTACTGAGACCCATTCGGAGTCTGGTATGCCGCGAGATACTTCCAACTGTGGAACCTGCGGATATCTCTACCTTGGATGGGTCCGGAGCTGCTGTGCAGGCACCGGCTTCTGAGGGTGTATTCATGCCTACTGACTTGCATATTAAACCAATGCCATCTTCTTCTTCAAGGCCTAAATCTTGAACCATGCCTAGAAAACTGACGCCCAGACCACATGGTCAGGCCTCTATGCCTAAAAACAGATGATAAGAATGGCTAAAGACATTATTACTTTAATCAGGGGAAGCCAACCTTCCCCCTCTAGGAGACCTAGGAATGAGTTTGCTTATGATACTTCTGACCAGGATTCTGAAATTTCTGTTTCCTCTGATGACCAGGATTTACCCTTATCTACCTATGAGGATTCTGATGCGGAGGACTCAGATGTTCTTCGTTCCACATTGCTGCAGTCCTTACTATTGGGTAGTCCGCTGTCCAGTCGGCCCGAATACCAGAGTATAAGGCTGACGTCGGTCAGGGCGCATTAGACTGACGTCAGTACGTCAGGGTACTAATGCGCATGACCGACGTCATATCCTCAGTCTTTTTTGCCGCATGGTCTGATGCAGAAGCAGTTTTGCGAGTGCAGGTTGGCGTTCTGAAATATTTCCGAAGCCGGAGTTTCAGACCGAATCAGAGTTGGCTAAGTACCCCGTTGGGGAACATTTTGTTTTTTTCTTGCCTCAGTATTTAACCGGATGTCAGAAAAAGTAAATAACTGTATTTCTTGTGGGAAACAGATACCTCATAGGGATTACCATACCTTGTGTATACCTTGTTTAGGGCCTGAGCACGATGTTGTTGGATGCCGCTCTTGTGCTAGGTTTAACAAACGCACTATTAAGAGACGGTTCGACTGTGCCAGGTTAGTGTTTGGGAAGCGTTGCAATTATAAAATGCCGTCGGATGCTCCGGCGCCCGCTTCCAAGAAGCGCAAGGACAAAACAGCGAAGCCTAGGGTTGATGAACAGGCAGTCCCGGACGTCGGTTCTTTAGAAGGCTCAGTGGAGCCAGAGGTTTTGCCAGGAGTTTCTTTGGAGTCTCAGGCAGAGACTTTACTGTTACAGGATGTGCCTTCTCAGGAGGTAGGCCAGGCTGAGGGGGCTTCTCAGGTAACTGTTCTTCCCTCTCTTCCCAAGGTAGTTAGAGCCTCTCCTTCTGTTGCCAAAACTTCTTTGAGAGGTAGGCCAAGTTCAGCTTCAGTGGGGGCTTCTCCTAGCATTTCAGGTTCTGTGCCTAAGAAACATATGCTTAAAATGGCAGAAGATTTGATTACTATGATTAGAGGTTCTATGCCCTCCTGATAAGAGGCCTAGGGTGGAACCGGAGTTTGATAGTTTTGAACAGTGTTCAGAGGCTTCTGAGTCTTCTGCGGAAGATCTGCAGGAGTATCCTCCTTATTCTGATTCTGATGTGGATGATTCCACTCCTACAGCTTCTCCTCCTGAGGATTTCTCATTTTCAGAGACTCTGCATTCCATGAGGGAGCACTTTAAATGGGAAGGCCAGGATTACTCTGATTCCAGGAAAAGGCTTAGGGAATTCTTGTTTTTGCCCCAGCATAGGCCCTTAGCTATACCTCCTGTGTTGAATGTGGTGGAAGATGGTTTGCAGAGGCTTCCCTGAACCCTGATTCTTTGCCTCCTGCTCCTGTTAAACCTGATAGGTACTATAGGGTGCCTGAAGCTCATAAGTATCTTTTTAAGAGTCCTAGGGCAGACCCGGAAACTGTTTCTCAGGGACCTAAAGGTGTTAAGGCCTCTGTGGTTAAAAACCCTGTTCCCACTGATAAAGAGGCAAGGGCTTTGGATAGATGGGGAAAGAAAGTGTATACTTCTTCCACTTTAGCCATGAGGGCGTTGAATTGTCAGTTTCACATGCTTAAATATCAAAATTATCTCCTTTCACAACTGAAATCTAAGGTGGATGCTTTGGCGGAAGGTATTGAGTGTAAAGAGTTGCTGGATTTAGTTCATGTGTCTGAACAAGTGGGTAAGCATTCTTTGCAATGTGGTTTTGATGCTGTACAGGCCTCCTCGAGGGTGGCTGCCACTAGTTCTGTTCTTCGCAGGCATGCCTGGTTGAGGGATCAGAATTTAGCTGAGCATGTTAAGACAAGGATTTTGGATGCTCCTTTACAGTCGGATGTGTTGTTTGGTTCGCCTGTGGAAGCAGTTTTAAAGAAAATGGAGGACAAAGCTAAGTCTATGCAAACTGTTAAAGATTTTTGCAGGTGCAGCCACCAAGTTTAGTAGAAATTGGCCTACTAAGGGATGGACATATCCTGCTTATGATTCCCAGTCTAGGGGTAGGTCTAGACGTGGTAGGGGCAGAGCTCAAGGTTCTTTTAGGCCTAGAACAGGGAGTTCACCTGCTCAGACTTCTGGTGAGGGCAGGGGTCAGTCCTTTCAAACAGACCCAATGACCTGCCTTTTCAGCTGCCAGTAGATTCTCGTCTGGCAGCTCCTTTGGGAGGAAGACTGTCTCTTTTCAAGGAAAATTGGGATTTAATTACTCAAGACAGATGGGTGTTGGATATCATTCACCATGGTTACAGGTTTTATTTCCATACATTGCCCCCTTTCAAAGGCATGCCAGACGTTCCTCCTTCACAAAGAAAAGAGGCTCACAAGCAAATTTCTCAGTTACTCCAAATAGGGGCCATTCAGCCAGTCCCTGTATCAGAAAGGGGCCTAGGATTTTATTCTCGCCTGTTCCTAGTACCAAAGAAGGGGAACACGTGGAGACCAATTTTGGATTTATCTATCCTCAACACTTATCTGGACATTCCCAAGTTCAAGATGTTGACGTTACAACAGCTTTTACCTCTGCTGGGCAAAGATCACTGGATGGTAACTTTAGATCTCAAGGAAGCTTACCTTCATGTGCCTATAAGACTAAGTTGCAGGAAGTATCTGCGCTTCGAGCTGGAAATTCTCATTATCAGTTCTCTGCATTGCCCTTTGGCTTATCTACTGCGCCCAGAGTATTCACAAAGGTTCTGGCTCCAGTGATAGCTTACTTCAGGCTAAAAGGAATTCAAATCTATCCTTACTTGGACGACTGCCTGATTCTGGCTCAAGAAAAGGAAGACCTTCTACAGCATCTGGAATATGTTATAGCAGTGCTAAGATGCCTAGGGTATTCTGTGAACGAAATAAAGTCCAGTCTAGTACCCTCTCAAGACATGTGCTTTCTGGGTGTGAGACTGAATACAGCAGCCCAGATGGCCTTTTTAACCCCGGACAAACAAAAGAGTCTATCACTTTACTTCCATCAACTATCTCATCAGTCCGTGCTGACTGCAAGGACAGTCCTTCAAGCATTAGGGTTCATGGCATCTTGTATTCTGGTGCTTCCCAATGCCAAACTGCATATGAGGAAGCTACAATGGTATCTCAAAATGTATGGACACAGCACTGCCAGGATTTGGACACTGTCATTCAAATAATACCTTGCCTTCAAAAAGAATTTTTGTGGTGGGCTCAGGAATGTCACCTAAACAAGGGACTCTCTGTGACCCGGCCAGAGGCGAGTCAGATTTTAACGACAGATGCCTCGGACATTGCTTGGGGAGCTCATCTGAATGGAAAGTGGATACAAGACAAGTGGCCTGCCAGACTACAGCATCTACATATCAACATGAAGGAGATGTTAGCAGTCCAGTTTGCATTAATGGCTTTCAAGGAGTTACTTCTTCCAGGGCAGGTGTTGATTCTAACAGACAACACAACTGTCATGTGGTACATCAACAAGCAAGGGGGAACACATTCTTATCCTCTATGCAGGCAAGCAATGATTTTATGGGAGACTGCTAAGCTTGCAACTAACTCTTCAGGCAAGGTTTCTGCCGGGAGCACAGAACTCCTTAGCAGATGTGTTAAGCAGACAAATCATGGATCCCCACGAGTGGAAACTGGATCTTCATGTATTTCAGACATTGACAGTGTCATGGGGAACTCCAGACATAGATCTGTTCGCTTCTCCACTAAACCACCAGCTGCCAAAGTTTTGCACAAAGGGGTTTCATCACACAGCTTGGAAAGTGGATGCTCTGTCTTTCAGTTGGAAAAACCTTCATGTGTATGCCTTTCCACCTCTGCCTCTTCTTCCAAAGGTGCTATTAAAAGTCAGACAAGACAAGCCAAGGATGATTTTGATAGCTCCAGATTGGCCTTGGCAACACTGGTACCCACTACTAAGGAGTCTGGTAAGGAAGCCTCCATGGCCTTTACCTTTGATTCCTCATCTGTTATCTCAGAAGGACGGTCATCTGCTCAATGTCAAGCTTCACTCTCTTCATCTAACAGCCTGGCATATTCTGTGTTGAAACACAGCAGGTCTCAACTTCCTCAACAAGTTTTAAATGTGATTATGGAAGCTAGAAGACCTAGTACAAGGAAAGTGTACGAGAAAAATGGAAGAGATTTTTATTTTGGAGTACAGCAAAGAATTTGGAGATTTCAGAGCCTAATTTGAGTGTGGCTCTTCAATATCTTACTGAGTTATTGGACAAAGGTTTGTCCTTCTCTTCCATTAAGATTCATGCTGCAGCAATTTCAGCTCACTATGATTGTGACCCACCATTGTTTTCATCCTTTGTTCAAGCAGTTTCTTAGAGGGGCAAAGAATATAAGACCCCCGTAGAGCTCCTACTCCTGCTTGGGATCTCAATTTTGTGTTGGAAAAACTTACTCTACAACCTTTTGAGCCTGCGGCTACTGCTGAATTGAAATACTTGTCATGGAAGACTGCTTTTCTGTTGGCTATTACTTCTGCAAGAAGGGTGTCTGAGTTGCAGGCCCTTATGGCAGTAGAGCCCTTTTGATTTTCCATAAGGATAGGGTATCTTTACGTACTAATCCTTCCTTTATGCCTAAGGTGGTTTCTAGTGTGGCTTTAAACCAAACTATTCATTTGCCTACTTTTTATGCAGACCCCAAAATAAAGGGGAAAAGATTTTGCACACTTTAGATGTACACAGGCAATTGCGTTATTATTTAAGCAGGACTAAGGATTTTAGGCAGTCTCAGCAGTTGTTTGTTTCTTTTGCTTTGAGTTCAGGGCAAGCCTGTGTCAAAACAAACTATTTCTAGGTGGATTGGGTTTTGCATTGCATTTTGTTATTCCCATCATGGCAAGGAGATTCCAGCTGGGATTAGGCCTCATTCCACTAGGGCTACTGCCACTTCAACAGCATTTCTAAGGGGTGGCAACTAAGGATATTTTGGAGGCAGCTACTTGGAGTTCAGTGCATACTTTCTCTAAGCATTATCACCTTCCTCTCTACTCTAAGTCTAGGGCTGGTTTTGCCACAGCTGTTTTGCAAGGCATGTTGTCAGCTCCTACTTCTTTATGATTTGCCAGCCTCCCTTACCTCTGCTTTGGGATTCTACCCAATAGTAGGGACTGCAGCAATGTGGAACGAAGAACATAGTACAGTTTTGTACCTACCATAAATGTAGATGTTCGAGGATCCACATTGCTGCAGTCCAATTTACCCTCCCTCCTTCCCCTCTGTGTTTAGGGGTGGTTGTGTAGGTGAGGTTGTATGCTGATATTTTTGTATATATCTTTTTGTATATTTTGTACATAGTTTTGGTGCAGGTATTTTGGGCCTTGTCTTTTTAGGGTCTTCTGACATCTGGGGCAAGAAAAGACTGAGGATATGACGTCGGTCATGCGCATTAGTACCCTGACGTACTGACGTCAGTCTAATGCGCCCTGACCGACGTCAGCCTTATACTCTGGTATTCGGGCCGACTGGACAGCGGACTACCCAATAGTAAGGACTGCAGCAATGTGGATCCTCGAACATCTACATTTATGGTAGGTACAAAACTGTACTTTCTGTCTGACCCCCCCCAGAGGATTTCTCTTTTGGTGAAACCATGCATAGTCTTCGGGAGCATTTTCATTTGGGAAAGTCAGGATTTTTCTGATTCTAAAAAGAAGCTTAGGGATTTCTTACTCCTGCCCCAGCACAGGCCTTTAGCCATACCTCCTGTACTAGACATTGTGGATGATGCTTTTTCGGAATCCAGCTTGACCCGTGACTCTTTACCTCCTGCTCCTAGAAAACCTGATAGATATTACAAGGTTCCTGACTCTCACAAGTTCCTTTTCAAAAGTCCTACTGCGGATCCTAAGACCATTTCACAGGGGACCCAAGGGCATTAAAGCTACTACTGCCAAAAATCCTACCCCCTCTGATAGAGACTCCAGGGTGCTGGATAGATGGGGAAAGAAGGTATACACTTCTGCAACTTTGGCCATTAGGGTCTTAAACTGCCAGTTTCATATGTTAAAGTATCAGCTGCATATTATTGGACTGCTTAAACAAAAAATGATGTTGATTACTGATTGTGCTGAAAATAAGAATTTACAGGATTTAATGCATTCTGCTGAACAAGTTGGAAAATATACATTGCAATGTAGATGTTCATCGTGTTATACTGCTGCATTCATCACACTTGGGTTATCCTGCCGTCAGGCGGTCCTGCAGTCGGCCGAATCCCAAAGTCTTGGTCCGGCGTCAGTTGTCGTCGCTTCTTCCCTGACGTCAGTGCGACAGGGGGATAAAAGAGGCAGCCGACGCCATTTTCTCCAGTCTTTCTTGCAGCGCGGTGCCTGAAGCAGAAGCAGTTCGCAAGTGCCGGTCGGCTAGATCCTGAGATTTTCTAATCGAATTTCAGCCCGAAGTCTTCTCTAAAGCTAAGTACCCCGCTGGGGAAACTTTTCTTGCCTCAGACCGATGTGAGACAAAGTTAATAATTGCATTTCTTGTGGGAAGCAAATACCTCATAAGGATTTTCATTCTTATTGTATTCCTTGCCTAGGCCCAGACCACGACGTCTCTGGTTGTCAGTTTTGTGCTAGGTTCAACAAACGTACAATCAAGTGTCGGGCAGATTTCTCCCGACATTTTTTTGGCAGAAAATTTAACTGTAGCATGTCGTCGGAGCAACTGACATCAGCAATGATTAAAAAATGCAAGGATAAGGACAAGCAGCCAAGGCCAAGAACAGATACCGAGTCCTCAGCAAGGCCTGCCACCGGTTCTCCGGTTTTCAGCGAGGTGCCTATGCAGCCCCTGACTACTGCTGATTTAGAAATTCTGATGGCCTCCCAGACCGAATCAGCTGGGCCTCAAGAGCCGGTTCCCTCTCACCTCTCGGATGCCAACCCTGACGGTGATCCGGAGATTTTGGACAGGCCTTCGGTTTCTGAAGGTGTCTTCAAACCGACAACTCTCTCTATTAAGTCTTATGCTAAACTTAAAGCCCCCTTAAAAGTTAGGAAACCGGGTCCACAGACCCCCCCCCCCACAGGCCCCTATGCCTAAAAAACAGCTGCTTAAGATGGCTGAGGATTTAATTATCCTTATCAGGGGTTCACAACCCCCTCCTGACAAAAGGCCTAGACTGGAGGAAGATTATCCTTCCTCTGACCAAGCATCCATTTCCTCAGCTAACTCTGAGGACCAGGATTATTCCTTCCCTCCTTATGAAGACTCAGATGCTGAATAGTCAATTCCCTCTGTCTCCCCCCCCTGAGGAGTACTCTTTTGGGGGACCTTTACACACCATGAGGGAACACTTCCACTGGGAAGACCAAGATTACTCTGACTCTAAGAAAAGACTCCGTGAGTTTCTTCTTCTTCCACAGCATAGACCCCTTGCAATTCCTCCAGTTTTAGACATTTTGGATGATGTTTACACCGAATCTAGTCTAAACCCAGATTCCTTAACTCCTGCACCAGCTAAACCGGACAGATACTACCGGGTTCCTGATTCTCATAAGTTTCTATATAAAAGCCCTATTGCAGACTCTGAAACCATTTCCCAGGGTCCCAAAGGGGTTAAGGCCTCTACTGCTAAGAATCCAGTACCTTCTGAAAGAGATTCCAGAGCATTAGAAAGCTGGGGGAAGAAAGTGTATACATCTGCCACTTTGGCCATGAGGGCCTTAAACTGCCAATTCCACATGCTAAAATACCAGCAGTACTTGATTACACAGTTAAAGCAGAAAATGATCCCTCAGACAGATCAACCTGATTTCAAAGAGATGCAGGATTTACTGCATGCAGCAGAACAGCAGGTGGGGAAGCATACCTTACAGTGTGGTTTTGATTCATTGGAAGCCTCATGTAGAGCAGCTGTCACAGGATCTGTAATACGTAGACATGCTTGGCTAAAAGAGCAAGCCTTACCAGAACATGTCAAAGCAAAGTTATTGGATGCTCCATTGCAGAAAGATGTGTTGTTTGGTGTCAAAGCAGAGGAAGTTTTAAAGAAAATGGAAGAAAAGGCATAATCTATGCAGACAGTTAAAGATTTTTTGCAGGTACAACCTCCTCGTTTCAGCAGAAACTGGCCATCAAAAAACTGGTCCATTCCTGCATCAGACAGACCCCAAAGGGGTAGGTACAGACGCCCAAGGGGCAGAGGCCAGCCACAAGGTTCTTTCAGGCCTAGACAATGCCATGCAACAACTCAGAGGTGGAGACGAAAGATCTCAACCCTTCAGGAAACAAACACAATGACTTCCCTCTTCGCCTGCCAAGCAAAATTGCCCTGGCAGCACCTTTGGGAGGAAAACTGGCTCTATTTCCACAAAATTGGCGCATCATAACAAAGGACAAATGGGTTCTGGATATCATTACGCGAGGCTACAGATTTCATTTTCACACTTTACCACGGATGAGAGGCATGCCAAATCTGCCTCCAAACCAATGGGCAGAGGCACAAACACAAATTTCATCTCTCATGGATATGAAAGCAATTCAAAACGTACCTAGAAAGGAGCAAGGTCAAGGTTTTTACTCAAGACTATTTCTAGTACCAAGAAAGGACAAAGCCTGGAGACCCATTTTAGACCTCTCAGTTCTAAACACATACCTGGAGGTACCCAAATTCAAAATGCTCACACTACAGCATCTTCTTCCCCATGCTGGGCAAGGAGTCTTGGCTGGTAACGTTGGACCTCAAAGAGGCATACCTGCATGTCCCTATCAGACAAGATTGCAGAAGATACCTCAGGTTTTTGGCAGGTACAACGCATTATCAATTCTCTGCATTGCCTTTTGGCTTATCTACTGCACCCAGAGTATTTACGAAATGCCTGGCATCAGTAATTGCATACTGCAGACAACGAGGAATATAAATTTATCCATATCTGGACGACTGCCTGATCCAAGCGGACAGCAAGGCCATTCTATTACAGCATCTGGTATTTGTAACAAAGCTGCTAAGTTGCCTAGGGTACACAGTAAACAAAAAGAAGTCAAAGCTAATACCCTCACAAGACATAATATTCCTGGGTGCCAGCTTAAATACAACGGCCCAGATGGCTTATCTCACGCCAGACAAAAACAACTGACTCAATACTTCAAAAAGATGGCAACTTTTACCCAGCTCACTGCAAGGAAAATCCTGCAGGCATTGAGGTTCATGGCATCCTGCATTCAACTAATTCCACATGCAAAGCTGCATATGAGGAAATTACAATGGTACCTGAAAAGTGTATGGACTCAGCACAGGCACAGCCTTGAAACAAGTATACCTCTCATTCCCTGCCTTAAAAAAGAGTTCCTATGGTGGGCTCAAGCATGTCAAATAAACAAGGGTCTTCCTTTTGTCTTACTTCCAGCAAACCAAACTATGACGACAGATTCTTCAGACTACGCGTGGGGAGCACACATGGCAGGACAGTGCATACAGGGCAAATGGTCTGCAAAACAAATGCATCTACACATCAAACAAAAGGAGATGCTAGCTGTGCAAAATGCACTGACAGCCTTCAAGGACCTCTTGCATCCAGGACAACTACTAAGGACAGACAACACCACAGTTATGTGGTACATAAACAAACAGGAAGGAACACACTCCTACCCTTTATGCAGACAGGCAATGACCTTGTGGAACACAGCATTGACTTACCAAGTACAACTGCAAGCACAATTCCTGCCAGGAAAGGAAAACATATTGCCAGACGAATTAAGCAGAAATTTGGCAGATCCTCACGAGTGGAGACTACACCCACAAGTATTTTCAATGATAACTCAAAGGTGGGGACGTCCAGACATAGATCATTTGCCTCCCCCAACAATTACCAACTACAGAAATTTTGCACAAGGACTTATCATTCCCTAGCCTGGAAAGTGGACGCCCTATCATTCAGTTGGACAGCATTGACAGTCTATGCCTTCCCACCACTACCTCTCTTGACCAAGGTATTACTGAAAGTCAGATCAGAGAGACCACAACTGATCCTCATTGCTCCGGACTGACCACGTCAGCACTGGTACCCATTACTAAGGACCTTGAATCACAGCCCTCCATGGATCTTACCTCAATTCCCACTTCTGTTGACTCAGCAAAATTCTCAGATGCTTCACAGTCAGCTCAGGACTTTAAATTTAGCTGCATGGAGAATACCTTGAATTATCAATCAACACTTCTCTCAAAGGACGTCCTGAATGTCATTTTGGAGGCCAGGAGGCCCAGCACCAGAAAAACTTACTCAGACAAATGGAAAAGATTTTGTGCATGGAACCAGGCTAAAGGCCAAAATGCTTGGATACCAAACATTCCTCAAATACTGCAATACTTAACTGAGATGCTACACAAAGGCCTTTGTTTCTCTTCCATTAATATCCATGCTTCAGCCATTTCAGCTCAGTATAATACGGATCCTCCCATATTCTCACACCCTTTACTAAGGCAGTTTCTCGGAGGGGCTAAGAATATGACCCCCCCCAGAAAACCCCCAACGCCAGCTTGGGACCTCAATTTCGTTTTAGAAAAATTAACACTGCCTCCTTTCGAACCAGCCTTCTCAGCAGAGCTACAATACTTGTCATGGAAAACAGTTCTGTTGCTGGCTGTCACCTCAGCACGCAGGGTCTCAGAACTACAGGCACTTATGGCAGTGGAACCTTTCATCATTTTCCATCAGGACAGAGTCTCTTTATTTAACTAACCCTACCTTTATGCCAAAGGTAGTATCCAGTGTGGCTTTGAATCAGACCATTCATTTACCCACCTTTTATCCAAACCCCCAGAATAAAGGAGAAAAACTCCTTCACTCTTTGGACATTCACAGACAGCTACGTTACTATTTGGATAAGACAAAGACCTTCAGAAAAACTGACCAACTCTTTGTATCCTATGCTGCAGGTTCACAATGAAAGGCTATTTCAAAACAGACCATCTCCAAATGGATAGCACATTGTATCCGCTTTTGCTACTCGCACCATGGGAAAGCAGTGCCTGTTAATATTAGGTCCCATTCTACCAGGGCTACAGCAACCAAAGCAGCCTTTCTCAGGGGGGTTCCAACCAAGGACATTCTGGAGGCAGCTACTTGGAGTTCAGTGCACACCTTTACCAAGCACTACCACCTTCCATTGTACTCAAAAACCAGAGCTGGTTTTGCCACTGCAGTTCTGCAGGGCATCCTAGCTTCACCTAACCCAGTTTAGTACCAGCCACCCATCCATAGCTTTGGGATTCAACCCAAGTGTGATGACTGCAGCAGTATAACACGATGAACATAGTACAGTTTTGTACCTACCATAAATGTAGATGTTCGAGTGTATGTACTGCTGCAGTCCAGGTTACCCTCCCACCATCCCCTCTACATACCAGGGTGTTAGTTATAACTCCATGTACATCAATCTATTGGATGAATGTCTATATGGTGTATCTGCTAACAGCTAGTACTATTGTTGATCTTCTAAGGTATTTTTGCATAGTTATTTGTATTGCCTTCCTAGTTGGGGGCACCTGACTTCTGGGGCAAGAAAAACTGAAGAAAATGGCGTTGGCTGCCTCTTTTATCCCCCTGTCGCACTGACGTCAGGGAAGAAGCGATGACAACCGATGCTGGACCAAGACTTTGGGATTCGGCCGACTGCGGGACCGCCTGACGGCAGGATAACCCAAGTGTGATGACTGCAGCAGTATATACACTCGAACATCTACATTTATGGTAGGTACAAAACTGTACTTTTTGATTCACTAGAGGCATCTTGCAGGGCTGCTGTAACTAGGTCTGTACTTAGAAGGCATGCTTGGCTTAAGGAGCATTTCTTGCCAGATCATGTTAAAGCTAAATTACTGGATGCTCCATTAAATCAGGACCGCCTGTTTGGCAATAAGGCAGAAGTTGTTCTTAAAAAGATGGAAGAAAAAGCTAAATCTATGCAAACTGTTAAAAGATTTTTTTACAAGTACATCCTCCAAGATTTAGTAGGAATTAGCCTTCTAAGAACTGGTCCTTTCCTGCCTTTTCCAGACCTTCTCAGTCCAAACCGAGATCCAGCAAGAGCACCCAGGCTTCAGTCCCAAGGTACGCACAGGACTAAGCAGTGGGGGGGCCTCCACTTCCAAATCTGGGAGTAATAAAACTCCCCCTTATGGTAAACTGCCTCAGTGACTTCTTTTTAAAACTTCCAAGAACTTTTCAACTGACTGCCCCTTTGGGTAGAAAGATTGCTCTGCATGCAAAGAACTGGGAACTCATTACCCAGGACAAATGGATTTTAAATATAGGTGTCCCAAGGATACAGATTTCACTTCCACATGTTACCAACCCCAAGCGGTTGGCCAGATCTACCCCCAAATCAGTGGGCAGAGGCCCAAAAGCAAGTACTCTCTCTTAAGCATAGGGGCTGTTCAGTTGGTAAAAACACCAAAAGGCCAGCATGATAGTTCCACAGTTTAATGTGAGGTAAAAAAACGGACAAAAATGTCCTGCTCAAAATAACTCTCAATAACTCAAACTAGTTTCGGCACACGCCTTCTTCAGTGAGTGTAAAAATGCAAACATATGGACCACAACCAGACGTCAATATATATTACTACTAACCAATAGGAAAAGAGTTAATTAGCATCAGGCTCATGATACAAAAGTAAATTAACACAGTAGAAAAAAGAAGAATATACATCCATGACACATGGATGTATATATATAAATTAAACAGAATAATAATTCCAATAAAATGCACAAGATGATGGAAATGGCAAAAATATATAAAATATATGACAATATAAATTGTATCCTCATCTTACTATAATCTGGAATCAATATTCCTAATAAGATTATATATCTATAACCACAAAAAAATTGAATATTAAAGATGAGTTTGTAACAGGATCCTTATAAGTGTATTAGACTATATGTCCAAACCATGATACAATGACTGTCATATATTGGTAGATCATAAGTGGTCATTCAGACCAGGTGGAAATAATGCACCAAGATGTGTAATCCAGTATTTTTCTTTGTGACTTAATATTCCTTGCCAACCTGTTTGGTTGTGTCTATTTCCAGTGATTTTATCTATAATGGTAAACATAAATTTGGCACTTGGATGTTTAATGGTATGTAAATATAGAGCATTGGACAGTTTGTGATTACGAATATCACTCCGATGTTCCCCAATCCTGATTCTCAATGAACGTGATGTTTTGCCAACATAGAATGAATTACATTGGCTTGTTGCCAAGTAAATAACCCAACTGGTGGAACAATTACCAAAGACTCTAACATCATGTACTTTGCTAGTATTCGAACTTGTAAACTGTTTTAACTGGTTAACTTGGGCACATGAAATAGTGTCCACATCGAAATGTTCCTAATAATTCATCCCCCATAATGGTAAGTTGTTTATATTTCGCTCCACCACTTTCCCTCTGCTTATAATGGGAAAACAATGTCCCCAGTGTTTTTCCTCGCCTAAATGAAAATGAGCACGGATTGTCCAGGATACCCCTCAAAAATTCATTGGCTAACAGGATATTCCAATTATTATTCACTGCTTGCCTGACTGTTTTATGGTTTTTGCCCAAGGTGGTAATGAGTCTGATGTTTTCACAATTAGAATGTTTACTTTTCTCCCTATATTCCAACAATGTATTCCTTTCCTGCCTGTCTGACCAAATTCTAGCAGATTCAGTGTCAAAAATGGAGTAACCTCTATCCAAAAATCTGGATTGTAAATCAGCCTTCGCATATGTATAATCCTGTTTACCATTATAGATAAAATCACTGGAAATAGACACAACCAAACAGGTTGGCAAGGAATATTAAGTCACAAAGAAAAATACTGGATTACACATCTTGGTGCATTATTTCCACCTGGTCTGAATGACCACTTATGATCTACCAATATATGACAGTCATTGTATCATGGTTTGGACATATAGTCTAATACACTTATAAGGATCCTGTTACAAACTCATCTTTAATATTCAATTTTTTTGTGGTTGTAGATATATAATCTTATTAGGAATATTGATTCCAGATTATAGTAAGATGAGGATACAATTTATATTGTCATATATTTTATATATTTTTGCCATTTCCATCATCTTGTGCATTTTATTGGAATTATTATTCTGTTTAATTTATATATATACATCCATGTGTCATGGATGTATATTCTTCTTTTTTCTACTGTGTTAATTTACTTTTGTATCATGAGCCTGATGCTAATTAACTCTTTTCCTATTGGTTAGTAGTAATATATATTGACATCTGGTTGTGGTCCGTATGTTTGCATTTTTACACTCACTGAAGAAGGCGTGTGCCGAAACTAGTTTGAGTTATTGAGAGTTATTTTGAGCAGGACATTTTTGTCCGTTTTTTTACCTCACATTAAACTGTGGAACTATCATGCTGGCCTTTTGGTGTTTTTTCTGAAGTCTGGTTGGCCGTGCATGCCGTACGTGCGAGGACTTGTGTTTCGTTGTGCTGTTCAGTTGGTACCAGAAGAGGAAAAGGGACAAGGTTTCTACTCGATACTTTTCCTGGTACCCAGAAAAGACAATTCATGGTGTCCTATCCTGGGCCTGTCTACTGTAAACACCTTTTTGGTGATTCCAAATATCAAGATGCTGACTTTTCACCAGTTGCTTCCTATGCTAGGCAAAGATGCCTGGTTGGCAGCACTAGATTTAAAAAAAGTATACCTGCACATCCCAATCAGGGAATCTTGCTGAAGATGCATATGCTTCAAACCAGGCTACACACACTATCAGTTCTTTGCACTGCCTTTTGGCTTATCTACTGCACCCAGGGTATTCACAAAGTGCCCAGCTTCAGTCATCGCATTTTGCAGACAAAGAAATATTCAAATATATCCATACCTGGACGATTGTCTAATTCAGGCAGAAAGCCAGGACATAATTTTGAATCATTTGGCCTTTGTACAAAGGGTGCTAACTTTTCTGGGGATACATCATAAATGAAAAGAAATCACACCTGGTACCCTGTCAACAAATTATATTTGTGGGAGCAAGCTTGAATACAACTTCCCAGATGGCTTTTTTCACGCCAGAGAAACAAATTCATTTGACAACCTACTTCAAACAAGTGGCCACAAAAGCCCTGCTATCTGCAAGGCAAATACTGCAAGCCTTGGGGTTCATGGCCTCCTGCATTCTTCTAATTCCATATGCAAGACTGCATATGAGGAAACTGCAATGGTATCTAAAAAGCCTATAGTGTCAACATTCTCAGGATCTAGAAGTAATGATTCCTATCATACCTTGCCTTCACCTAGAGTTCCTTTGGTGGGCAGAGGCCTGCACCAAAACAAGGGACTACTATTCACACTACCCCCTGCCCCCCAAACCCTAACAACAGACGCATCACACTAAGCATGGGGGGCTTACCTGGCAGGGAAGTGCATTCAGGGCAAATGGAACCCAAGTCAAATGCACCTGTATATCAATCAAAAATAAATTTTAGCTGTACAGAATGCTCTGACAGCCTTACAGGACAGTTGATGGTAAAGACGGACAACACCACTGTTATGTGGTAAATAAACAAGCAGGAGAGGGTACACATTCTTACCCCCTCTACAGACTAGCCATGGCATTGTGGAACACAGCCTTGAGCTACCAAGTGAATCTACAAGCTCAATTCCTGCCAGGAAAACTAAATACTCTGGCAGACGGACTAAGCAGAAACCTCATGGACTTACACGAGTGGAAACTGGAGCAAAGTATTTTCAACATGTTGACAAGTAAATGGGGGAGCCCAGATATAGACCTGTTTGCCTTCCCCTAGAACTATCAATTGGACAAATATTGCACAAGGACTCCCCACAAACAAGCTTGGAAAGTGGAAGCTCTGTCCTTCAGCTGGAAAAACCTATCAGTGTATGCCTTTCCTCCTCTGCCTCTGCTGTCCAAAGTACTACAAAAGATCAAACAGCACAAACTAAGGACAATTTTGATTGCACCAGGCTGGCCACGCCAACACTGGTGTACCCCCTCTTGTGCAGTGTCACTGGCCCCATGGCACCTGCCAGAGACTCCTTCCCTGTTGTCTCAGCAGGAGAACCAGATTCTGCACCCTCCGCTTCAAACACTGAACCTAGCACTCTGGCTAATTACCTAATCTCTCCTTTACCATCCCTCAGTAAACCAGTGTTGGATATCATTTTAGAGGCAAGGAGGCCTAGTACTAGAAAATCTTATGCTGAAAAATGGGAAAGATTCTGTGTCTGGAACCAGTCTCAAGGGAAGAGCAGAGCAGCGCCCCATTTACCTCAGATTTTACAATACTTAACTGAGATGCTTCACAAGGGCCTGTCTTTTTCCTCCATCAAAATTCACACCTCAGCCATTTCAGCTCATTATAACACAGAACCTTCCCTCTTCTCTCACCCACTGCTCAAGCAGTTCCTCAGAGGGGCCAAAAATTTAAGACCACCCAGGAGAGCTCCAACTCCAGCCTGGGACCTTAACTTTGTCTTGGAGAATCTCACTCTTCCTCCTTTCGAGCCAGCTGCTACTGCAGATTTAAAATTTTTTTCTTGGAAAGCAGCTTTCCTTTTAGCAGTCACTTCAGCAAGAAGGGTATCTGAATTACAGGCCCTTATGGCAGTGGAGCCTTTCTTCTTCTTTCATGCGGACAGGGTGTCCCTCAGAACCAATCCCTCCTTCATGCTCAAGGTGGTATCCAGTGTGGCCCTTAATCAGTCCATTCATTTGCTAACCTTCTTTCCTAATCCACAGAACAAAGGGGAACGGATACTGCATGCCTTAGATGTGCACAGGCAACTTAGATTCTGCTTGGACAGGACTAAACCTCAAAGGAAATCTGACCCAACTGCTGGTGGCATTTGCTGCAGACACAGGGGGGAAGGCTATTTTAAAGCACACCATTTCTAAACGGATAGGCCATTGCATTTATTTTTGCTATAAACACCAGGAAAACCTATCCCACAGGGGATCAGACCCCACTTAACCAGGGTTGCATCTACATCTACAGTCTTTCTCAGAGGCGTCCCTACCAGGGACATCCTAGAGGCTGCTACCTGGAGTTCTGTACATACTTTCACCAAGCATTACCATTTGCCAGTTTTCTCTAAATCCAGAGCTGGCTTTGCCACTGCAGTCCTGCAAGGCCTTATTGCTGGTCCTAATGCTATCTAAATTTCCTCCTCCCATCCTTAGTTTTGGGAATCTACCCAAATGTGATGAGTGCAACAGTGAAACATGAAGAACATAGTACAGCTGTTAGTGTATTCACTGTTGCAGTCCTGGTTACCCTCCCTCCAGCCCCCCCGACTTCTTTTGGCTATACCTCTACTCTCCTTTACTATGCTTAAAAGCTTTTTGGTGTATTTGCTTTTTTTGGTTGGAGGTATAACCTTGTATATTTATATATTTAATTGCTTCCCATTAGGGGGGCACCTGACATCTGGGGCAAGAAAAACTGATGTAATGGCGTCTGCTGTATGTTTTATACCCCTGATGACTATGACGTCATGGAAGAAGAGACAGCAACTGACGCAGGACACAAGACTTTGTTAATCAGGCCGACTGAGGGCTACTGCAAGCAGATAACCCAAATGTGATGACTGCAACAGTGAATAACACTCTAACATCTACATTTATGGTAAGTGTACACAACTGTACTTTATCCTTATTCATCCCCTAGGGAAAGCAGTAAGTCATCTATTACTTAATTGATAACATTACCAGTGGCAATAATATATTCACTCCTTAAAGGAGAACAGCACCTAAAAATTGAAAAAAAAAAACGTTTTCAGCGTATCTTGAAGTATCCTGCATTGTTAAGGTCTCAGTAGCAATGTAAGTGGTTATTATTTTCTAATTTGTTATATCCAGGCTGGCATGCTGTGTGATTTTATGTAGTCAAGGCTTTCCACCTTCACTGATATCTTATAAGAACAGAGAGGCATCCCTGTGGTGAGAGGATCATTTACTGTGGTTCTCTGTCTACCAGCTTACAGCATTACTGTGATAGCTGCTACTTCAAATCTGACATTCAAAAGTAGGCAGAGTTAGTTGCTGTTTTCAAACTATAACTGTAGTTCACTGTCCAAGTATGATGCATCTGACACCTGTGATTAATAGCTGGCTTACGTATGTTAGACTCCCATTTTAACACTGTAGTTAGAATTTGTGTTTATGTTAATCACTCCTTCCCCATCTCTTTAACTTGCCTCATCCAAACACTGTGAATAATGCAAAACTTCTGCAACCAACACTACAAGAAGACAGCATGCACATTTACAGAAAATGCAGTGTAAGAAAATACAACTGAAATACTGGCAGAAACTCGAGGGAGTAAGATGGAACATGTTCTCCTTCCTTGATAACACTGTTGGGTGTGATTAAAGGGAAAGACTACTAATTTGTGATGAGAAAAAATAAAAGTAATGTGCAAGTGGAGTTTTTGTTTACTTGCATCTAAAAACTAAGCTTGAAAACCCATGCTTTTCTTCTGACTCAGAACTGTAATTCTAGGGTACACTTTTGATCTGTGGTGTTGTGAAGGTAATTTTTGACTGATAAGGCACACTTACATACCCATGTTTAAGAATGATATACTATTTGTTAACCAGGTAGGCCCACTGGACACAGTCCCTTTTCAGGGGTGACCCAGGAGCATAGTCTGGCTAAAAGACTTGCTCAGTATCACACAGGAGACAAGTGAGGATTGAGGGACTATTTTTTTAATGACCCTGTAGTTGTAATACACTGGGTTACTTTAGTTGTTGGCTGTAACGCAAGAGAAGAGAGTTTGAATCAATAACCTAACCTAATTATTCTGTCCATCCTAGCCTTTTCATGATTTAACAGATGAGATAAATGAAAAAAAAATGTTAAGAGTTCACAAAAAGACAAACAGAAACATGTTCAAGCACAAAACAAATGGAGTGATTGCACTTTAGATGGGAACATACAGTGGGCTTGTCTTACTGGGAATGCCTCCACCTCCCCCAGCCCCTCCCTACTGCTTGAGCTACCTGACACCTGTTATCTTTGCATTCTGAAGCCGTAATTATGATCTCATTGAAGACAAATCCTACTTTTATGCCACTTGTAAAATTAGCACAAACTCTCGTTCAGTTTGTGCAACTACTGGACTTTTACCCCAAGCACCAGTGTGAAGGGGAACATCTGTTACTTGTGTTAAATGTATACTGACAATTTGGGTATGTTGTACAGGGAAGGTTGGAAGGTTAATATATGCCAGGAAAAGAGTCAGCCATGTCTTATTCAAGAAACAGACTATACATTTTGAATAACTGTATTGCTTTTGTTGTGGCAAAAATAAGTCTTTGCAAGACTCATTAAGGGCATATTCAGTCATAAGTACAGCAGCACAGAAATGTTTTTTTTTTTTACAAGGAATCTTGGAAGTTGACACACGAGACTACTGTTCACACCTTGACAAAAGACCACAAGTTGAAAGCAGGGTCTAAGGATAGTTCAGTTTTTAACACAGCTGTGCTTTATAGGATCTAGCTATCTGCCTCCCAGAAGTGCAGTTTATAGTTTCATAGGTAGGTAGTAGGCTATCTGCCCGAGGGCATTTATAAGCCTAGCCAGAGTGTGTCGGCTTTCGCAGCCCCATTGATTAATTAACGGAGCCTCTGTCAAGCAGAGCCAATGAAGTGATCCCAGGGGTGTACTTTCTGTTACCCATCCACTCGTCAGGGCTTCTCTTGAAGAGTGTTAGTGAGGGGTTCTGCCTAATGTAGTTAGGAATTTTGTTCCAAAGCATGGGGAGTCTCTGTGACAGGAATCTATCCCTCCAGCATGTTCTATTTATTGTTGTGGCGAGGTTTAGCTCACTAGAGCGCATGGCTCGCAGTGAGTTGGATTTCTTTAGGTGGAGCATGTCCATCAATTCATAAGTCGGGCAGAGATCACATCTGAGTAAGCAATATGCCACTGAGTACAGCCAGAGTTTCTTCAGTCGGGCTGCATAGGACACATGTTTGAGGCCAGTAATCCTCTTGGTGAGGTGCTTTTGTGGTCTTTCAAGCTGTTGGAAGTGTCTTGTGAGGTGCATCCCAAATGGGGCATTGTACTCTATGATAGGTCTGATGAGTGACGAGTAGAGGGGCACTATAACCTCTTTATTTCTAGATGTGAACCCCTTAGTAGTTATAATTCTTCTCTGATTTTATGATTTACTGTTAGTGATTTCCCTTAAAAGATATGCAAGATACTTAACAGTAGGTCTGTAATGAAATATCACTGTGTCAGTAAGCTGACCTGTCATCTTCCACCTAAGAAATGTTTTTCATGCTCACTGGCTTATGTTCAACCCTTGCCACCCATGTGCCAATGAGAGCCACCTCCTTCCCCCAAAAATGGGATCCTAAAGATCGCACCCATGGTATGTTCCCAGTATGCAGTGTCTTTGGAGAAGACTGGACTAAAATGAAATGTTTGAATAATTGAATACAGAGGACAATTATTTAATACAAAAACACTTTGCTGTGTGGGTTATTGAGTGCTCTAAGAATGGAAGAAAGTTCCTAGCAATTTTGACTATGTATGAATGCCTCACATTGTAACCCAGGGTCTGTGAATTATTGGTACTGGGCCTTGTTACTGATAAGAACACAGCTGGTGAAAACTTTGCTCAAGAATGAAAGTATAAGGTAGTTAATTACAAATGTTACTATTGTGGTGAATTACTTCTAGAATACATGTTATACCAATTGTTTTGTAAGATTACTTTCAGTGCTTAATCTCATAATTTAGTTAATAAAGGCAAAAGTTCATTCTTATCACATCATAGTAGCCAAAAAGGGTGTGGTGTTCGATTCTAGCATCCCTAGATTTAAAGGAGACTTGTTTTAATAAGGATGTCTGCTATGGTTTTGATAACTGAGATCCCCACTTCAGCAACTAATTTCTGATGTGGAGCCCCTGATCATGCCAAAATGAGTGTCATAAATACTGAAGGCTGCCCAGGTACCCCTGCACTGTGCAGGTTTGTGCTTTTGAGTGGAGATGGGTCTAAGTTTGTTTGGAGTGGTACCACATATCACCTTGGTTGGGTAGGTTGCATGTTATATTTACATTATGATTTTGGCCTCAGCTGTTTCCATAGTTGTGGTGCTTGTTTCTGCAGTTTTTGTGGAGCTTAACCTTGTTGATGGATGGACTGTGAGACAGGACTTGGCTGCTCATGTAGTTTAATAAATGTGTTGCCCAACCCACCCCTTTAGCTTCCTGAAGAACCCCATCCTTCCAGAAGACTTTGTTAGTGGTTTTATGAGCTTGTATTTCAGTCTTTTCAGGCTTCTGACTTGGTGGCAGTGAAGTGTGTATCTTGAAAACCCCTATTTTATCACATCCTTACACCATATTTTAGAACTTCAGAACCTTGTGTTGAGGAGCTATATACCATGCTTTTTCAAAGATCGGGTGCCCCTCACTTTGAAGTGTCATCACCTTTAGAATGTGGATTTAGAGGCTTACTTGAATTGTTCCTTCCATCTTGCATTATTTTGTGGTGGCTGAAATCCTGAACAGAGGACTCCATGCATTGGATGTACACCATCAGTTCAGGTGTTGCTTGAACTGGATGCTAGATTTGAATGTGGTCATCTGCTTTTTGCCAATGAGGGAAGTTGCACAACAGATACCAGCTAGGTGGACAGCCAGTATGTAAAGTTTTTTTTTGCTTTAAGTAACTGGAGTAGTTACATTAAGTGCTTCCTTCAAGCCCACATCTGTGCTGCAGCCACTTGGTCCTATATGCACACCTTGACTAAGTATAATTGTTTTGATATTGGCTTAAGGATTACAGCTGCATCTGAGAAGTCATTATCCCAGATTCATTTGTCAGCCTGCCATATTTAAACTGTCCTTTATGTACAATGCAGCCTGGTAGTTACTACTTGGGAGTCTTCCCAACCAAGAACCCATAAAGGGGGATCCTTGATGTTAGGTGCAGTGTTACATTTTTACCATCTCATTTGATCTATAACAGGACTCAGATTGGTCAGGAATGCCCTCCATCTTATCAACCCCCTGCATTTGTGTGGGTATTCACCATTTGCAGTTCTTGGAGTTCTCTCTACGTTATGAAGGTATTTATCATCATTGCTTATTTAATATCAAACCCATGTTTTTATTTCTTGACTTACAGGAAGGTGCCTACTGATGGCACAGAGTGAACTTGATGGGCTGTATGGATGTCCTCATATATATGGTATATTACATCAGTGTGTGCATGAAAAGGTTGGCCAAATGTGGGATCTTATAGAAAATATACTACAATGCAATTAGTATAAAAGAAATGTAAATTCAAAACTCCTCGATGCGCATCCTGTTGTAGATCATATGAAAAGTTAAGAATATAACTATTTTACATTTTATGTAGAGTTCTAACATTTTTAAATGCTTGAATTGTTAGTCAATTTTAAGCAATTGTTCTTAGAATCTTAAGGTGTTAAAACATGCTAGTTTCATTAGGCTGCTTCTAGGTTCTTAAAATTACTGATTTATAGTACATAACATTTATGTTTTATATTCGGTTAGTGATTGTGGCAAATTTATTTCAAAAGAAGCTAACAAGAGTTACTTTGTCTCTGACTGTAGGCACTCCACTTCCTGTTGGTAGTCCCCTACCTACTCCAAGCTTTCTGGGAACCCCATTGCAAGGTATGTTACATTTTCATGCTTAAATTGCATGCAGTCACAAGCATAGTCAGTATCAGCTAGTCACACGCCCACAATTAAAACATGAGAAGATATTCTGCACCACTGACTGCTATAAAAGGAATTTTTTCCACTTTGTTACAAAAAAACAGTTTGTGTGGATTATGTATAGTCTTTTAACATCTCTCTTGTGGGGAAGTCTGAAGAGTTCCCCTTGTGGCGGAACAGGGAAAATGATTTTTTGTTTTTAATCAGGCTATTCTAGTACTAAAGAAGGAAGGCCAGTAGAGATCCAGCTTGGATTTATTCAAACTAAGCAAGTTCATAAAAGTGACCATCTTCAAGATGCTAGCCATTCTAATTCCAAATGTGTTTTGGTCACATTAGTTCTCAAAGATGTCTGAATACTTGCCCATCCACTAAGATCACAAACCTCATCATAGGATCCAAGATGAGGCTGGACCATTGCCAGTATATATCTTTGACTTTTTGCATTTCTAGAATTTCCAGTGTATTAATGAAGTGCCTTGTGCTAATATTTGCGTGTTTAAGGCAGTGGGAATACATGTATACCCTTACCTGCATGACTGTCTCATCAAGAGGTCTTCAGTAGAGGATGTCCAGAGGTCCATAAAGTATAGTATGCACCGTCTCATCAGTCTGTCTTTCTTCTTGAACCTGTTAAAGTCTGGTGTAGTTCCAGAGAAAGTTCTGCTTTGGATCTTGTTACATGCATACAAGCATCCGCTATCACTACCCCAGAATAGTACTCTCAAGTTGAAGGTTCACTTTGCAGATGTTCCACTTATCAGCTAGAGCCTTATTTGGTCAGATAGCCTTCATCCAGATGGTCCCTGTCTCCAGGTTGCAGATTTGAAAATTTCATGATACCTCATGAACCTGTGACAACATCACAACCTTTCTTATGCCTTTGTTAAAGTGCATATTTCAGCTGCTGTTCATTTCTCCTTCCTTGGACCCACATATGTCTTCCCCACTAAAGTGAAGCAGCCCTTGAAAGGGGTGATGTATTTAAAACTTCCTGGGAAACCAGTACTTCCTTCATGGGATTGTAGTGGGTTGAAAGTGTAACCCTGGCCCTTTTTAAATTAAACTCCTCACTAAAGCTTATTTTTCTTCGAGAAGCCCTGTTAGCTATCACATAAAGTAGGCAAACCTCTAACTTGTAGACAAACCTCCAACTTGTAGACTATTGTGTAAAGAGCTTTACACATTTTTCCACAGTGACAGGTGAGAGTCAAAACTGTTCTTTCTACTCTAATGTTGTCTCAGGACTGATGCAAAAAAATATTCAACAGACTGTCCTCTAACCCACAGAATGAGGTGCAGATAGTACATTTGTTTGGAATTTCACAGATAATGCTGATATTGTATTTTGAAAACCAAGTGTGATGCCCACCACGGCTACCAGTATGTGACATCCCCATGCTAGGCCAGTAATCAAGGAGCCTGAATCCTCACCACTAGCACTGGAGAGGGATGTGCACTTAAAATACAAATGGATACTCAGTATTTCCAGATACAGATCTCTCTGCATCAAATACAATTTCTCTTAAGAGCGCACAGGGAACACACTCAACCCAGGGTCTGGATGTCTCAATATCTGTCACCCTCCAGGTCCCCAGTAAGACTCCCCACTTGTACAGCTGTAGGGTTAGGTCCTCAGCTGAGTGTCCAAGCCAAGTCCTCCAGTACCCTGTCTGTGAACCAAGTGCTTCAAGTGCCTGCCCCAAGTAAGTGACGCACGCACACTGAGATTTGATTTTTCACAAACACACACCTGGGAAAGCCTGGCACAGATGGACTTGCTGTGCCCCCTTCTGCCCAGAGTGTAAGGTATCAGCAGCTCTAAGGCTCTTAAAGGATGTCCAATTATACTGTGCAATACTAATACAAATGGTAGTAGTTCACCAAGATGGCTAGGCCTTCTGGAGTGTCCCACACAGTGTCACCAAATAAATAGAAGTGCTTTCAAAGGTTAGATGCTTTCTACAAGGATCAGCCACAATAAAAGTTGTAAATATATTTAATAATAATGAATAAAAGAGCATGAAAATACTGACAATATATTCACAGTAAACCAGAGTGCAGAACATTGATGGACAAATGCAGACAAATAAAGAAAAACAATATCTAAAATAAGCTTCACTATATTTGTGACTAAGCCTAAAATAATCACTGTTCCTTAGTTAAGTTACTTACTACCGCAAGGCAAGATGCTGTGGGAGAGGGTCTTTCAGTCAAATTTCCCAAAAGAGAATATTCTGTATTCTGAGATTCCTCCCTGTAAAATATGATATCCAAGATGACTTGCAGAATGACCTCATCTGGTCACCTGACTCTAGGTTCCCACAATATCTCCTTTTGAAGTTTGAGAGAGGACTTAAGAAGACTGCTACAATACACATTTAGAGCTTTTATGGCAGTGCCTAGGAGCCAGAAACATTTACAACATTTCCCCCTTTTTTCACAAAAGAAAGCAAATAATGACTGCTCCCAGACCTACCGTCTCCAGTCACATTCAGCACTGCAGGGTGCCGTTTTAATAGTTTAACAGTTCATTTACATTATTTTTGTAAAGCAAGCTAGCCGGTTAGCCTTTGCTGTGGCAATGTCCTCCTATTAAAACATATGCATTTAATTCAGTTACCGTAATACATGTACATTTCTCTCCATTTCAGCAAGGTGCACTGTTGATACATTTTAACACAACACAAGCAAAGCTCACAAATACATTTTCAGCGCAAGCACCTGTACAGATCAGTTTGATGTACTAATGATGTACAATTATATCAAAATTCCAGCTAGCTGTGCTGGCACAAGTCATACATCCACTGCCCTTCTTCACCTGGCATGGCTGGCAGTACCTTCTGTTATAGACAATAATGGTGTCACTGTCAAAATATTCCAAACTTATTATAAACACACCAAAAAGTTTATTATAAAGCTTTCGGGTCTCACACCCTTCATCAGTACAAATAAAATGAGCACATTCAGCATTTAAATAGGAGATTAAAATCAAGTCACATGCTTCAGCCCACCCCTTTACTCATTCAGCAATCAATTCTTAAAAGGACATACATAAAAAACGTTTAAAACACATTTAAAAATACAAAAATGAAATATTCACTTATTAAACATTTCTAATATCAGTTCACTTTTACAGCAGAACAAATAAATATTGTATTTATATTTCATAACAATTCACAACTTCTCTCTACATCTTTTAATCAAAACTGGCGTTAAACTAATGGCATTATTCAAACCATTAAAACAGTCTGCCTGCAATCTAACTATCCATTCAAACTCTTTAAGTTCTAAAAAATTATTCATATCCCCTTTTCTCAGACCTGTTTGTACTATATCCAATATTCTAAATTTAAAAGTATGCTGCTCTCCCTTATCTTATGTTTACGTAATGCATTTGTTATAACACTTCTTCTTATGTCAGATTTATGTTCTATAATCCTTTCCTTAAGCTTCCTAGTTGTCTTACCAACATAGAACGATGAACATAATGTGCAGGTTGCCAAATATACCACTTGTACCATATTGCAATTTGTCAGTGCTTTCATTGTAAATACGTCTCCCATGGTGGGGTGTTTAAAATAATCTGTACCTTCATAGAAGTCATTACAACAGGAGCAATTATAGCATTTTCTTGTTCCTCCTGTTGTCTCTGATTTAACTGTATTTAATTTAAAATCTTTAACATAATTTTTGTTTTAATGTTAGTGAATTCCTGTATGCATATCTTGGCCTTTCTCCCACTATTCTAACTATTTCTGGCATAGCCATCAATATAGGCCAATGTCTTTCTATTATTTTACAAACATTATGAGTATTCAGATTAAAAGTGGTGAGATATCTAACCACGTTATTAGCCTTGTTTATATTGTCCTGATTTTTTATAAGTCCCCCTCTTAATATTGGCCTATATCTATCAGCCCTTTCTTTTAACATGTACCATATTTATAATTCGTTCAGAATATCCATTATTATAAAATTCCTGCTTCATACTATTTACCTGTTGTCTAAAGTAACTCTCTACCGTATTCAATTTGCTTATTCTTATAAATTGCACCTTAATTATTCCCTTAAAAGTGTGGGGGGCATGCATACTACTTCTATTTATATACTTTGAGGCATCTACTTCTTTCCTGTGTACTGTGGATTCTAATATACCTTCATTTTTAAATAAACACACATCCAAATAATTTATATTAGTATTTGATGCCTCCATTTTAAATTTCAAAAAATGTGTTGATGTATTTAAATATTGTAAATATTCATTTAACTCTGATTGTGAGCCACCCCACAACAAGAAACAATCATCTACAAACCTTTTATAGAAAAGTATTTTCTCATTTAGTTGAAAATCTTTATTTAATATTGCCTTCTCCTCCCATTCATACAAAACTAGGTTTGCATATGTGTTAGCAACTGGGGTACCCATTGCTACCCCAGTTAGCTGCAAATATGGTTCTCCATCAAATATAAATACATTATGTGGTAACACTACCTCAAGAAGTGTGCAGATATTTTCTATTTCCCTTCCACCCATTTTTATTTCCTCATTCAAAAAATTACGTACCGCTTCCACACCATATGTATTGGGTATAACGGTAAATAGTGATGTTATGTCAAGGGTTACCATTATATACTCTTTTGGCTCATAGAGATTACACCAATTATACAATGTGTCTAAAAAATCATTAGTATCCTTAAGTACTGTAGAACACTTTTGTATATATTTCCCCATGAATAATGGTGGGCTGAAGCATGTGACTTGATTTTAATCTCCTATTTAAATGCTGAATGTGCTCATTTTATTTGTACTGATGAAGGGTGTGAGACCCGAAAGCTTTATAATAAACTTTTTGGTGTGTTTATAATAAGTACCTTCTGCTATCACACCAAGGAGGTCAGACAGAAAGATTTACTATTTGTGTCTTTGTGCCAGACAGAGAGTGGACTAGTTTTCAGTCATCACCCTAAATTGCTGTCAAACAGTTTCACCCTTTGTTCTCAAAGTGATAGGAAATCTCTGTGTGGTTAATAGTTTTAAATTCTGGGATTCATAAAAATAAGTCCTGGAATAGTGAGACCTGAATGTATGAAAAGGAGAGTTTCGTATTCTGTGTTAACTGTGTCTCGGAGAATTCCCTTTTTCTGAGATATGGTGATTTCAGTGGGGATGTGAGGGTTCATCAAGGCTTGTCCCATTGCAAAAAGTAACTTTATGGAAGAGCAGTGATTTTAGACATTTGCTGGAGACCTTTAGTTTTCCTGCCCTTTTTTTGTAATCATAGGTAATATAATTACAGTCTGGTGCCTTTTGGGAAACCCAGAAAGGGAATCACTCTCCCAAGTCTGTTGTCACTGTAAAGGCCTTCTTAAGAAGCATATCTGCCCAGGGCATTTTTAACGTTTGTTTGGATTTCTGTGCACACTTCTTAAAAGATCTACAAGTTGGATGTACATTTCCAGGAGCAGGCTACGGTTTGCCACTTAAGTCCTGTAGGACATGTAGTAGCCACAATCTTATGTGTTCTCCCGACGACTTTAATAATCCTCCCTTGGGTATTTATCCTTAGTGTAGCAATGAGTTCTGCAGTGAATCAAGTACATTTGGAGAGCAGTTCACTGTAACAGTAGATGTTAGAGTATGAGGATCATTCCTTGCTGCAGTGCAGACTTCCTTCTGTAATCATGTCCCACTTGCCTTCAGATTTTACTTTGTTAGAGTCTAGTAAGAGATGAGCAAGTACCACTTCACTTAATTTTTGTCTTTGTATAAAAAGAGAGACCAGTAATCAGTACTTGGCATATAGGATTAGAGCTCTTCTGTCGGAGCCTGGCTGACCTAGCAGGTAGTCCTATTACAAATGTACTTGTGCCTTACTAGTAGTATATCCCTGAGGGCTTTACCAGCTGAGGATCAGGTGTCTTAGGTGCCCCCAGCTAAGACATGCTTTATTATTTTTTTTTTCTGTATCTCCCTCTGTCAACCATCAAGCTCTCCTGGGATGCATTTGAGCCCATTGATTCATTTTGAATGTGGGTTTCCCATCATGTCTTCTCGGGTAAGAATTGACCACAGAGTGCTGTCATTCAGGTAGCCTAGGGATTTCTGTGTTCTGCCTGGCATCCTGCTAATGAGTGAATTGTGTATGTTTAATCTAGCTAGGCTGCTGGTGGTGACATGGGCACTTTTATACTTCAGGGGCCACCTACGCCACTACATCATGTGCATGTTTGCTTCTACACATGCATTGACAACTACCACCATCACTGGCTTGGGTTGATTCCCATAACTGTGTGTGGCCAACCTCCACTCCTATTTGCCTCATCCACACTCCAAGCTTAATCATCCTGTGGATCAGTGGGATAAACCAGGCCAAGGCCTACCAACCCTCACCTTCTCCAATGTGGGTATGCCCAATCTAGTGCCCAAGCTACTATTCAACTCTGGTTGCCTGGGCCATAGTCAGTTTGTTAAAAAAGAACTTTTAATTTTTGATGTGCATCAGTCCAAAGCCCTTGGTTAAGTGAGGAGTCCAGCTTATTAGGATCAGGTGGTCAAGCATTTAATTTCAACTTGCGTATTCCTCTGTATTATTCATTCTGTAGCAGTTATGCCCATACTCCAAATATTTATTTGATTTATTTTGCTTACCCTTTTTGACCAGGTTAGGTCCACTAGGCCAGTGGCTTCTTTACAGGGACAACCCCTGAGTGGTATTACTGCTGTGGTTCTACTGTTATTGTAAGTTACTGACATAGATGTGCTTTCTGTTTTTGTTTGCAAAATTGCCAGTTTACTTTATATTCTATACTTAAACATTATTTTGTATGTGTAGGTGCAATAAAAATCATAGGATTATGGTAATTACAGAAAATTGCACATAAGGATCACGTTTATAATTCCTGGAATTTCAGCTCATAATAATTTAATTTCATTTTTTTTAATGGCTATAAATCTGTGCCCCTAACATGATGCATTCATGATTGAGTAGGTCTCTATTTTCTATATCAGAAAGCGCAGTTTCAGCCTTCCTTACAGGTTTTACCAATAGATGGTTATGTAGCAACAGTGTACACTTTAACTAACACTAGTTAAACATTGTAAATTGAGTGCATTCTTGGGTAAGCAGGATTTCCTACTATTGTCCTGAATAGACTTTGATGCACCCACCTGTTGTGGGATCAGAAGGATGCATTGCTTGGTAACCTCCTTTCTGTATTCTTGCAGCAGTGATCTTCATATCAATCACAGTACAAGTGTACAAGGCACTGTTGTAGTTGTGCTGCCTTGGACATGTGCTCATGTTTAAATAGTAGATTCGCCATTACTGCTGGATAGGATCACACACGCGATCCTTTTTAGTGGTGTACTACATGTGCATCCTTATGGTATGTTAAAAAGAGGAGTTTGCTTTCTGGCCAGTTAAATGGTTAATGGCTTTAATATATATGTATGTATTTATATGCAGTAAGCTCGGTTAACCAGTACCCATGGGATTGGTAGATGACAAATAACTGTAGTTTCTGGTTGCTTGAGAATTACTTTTAAAAATAGGCCTGACTAATACTGTACCTGTACTGTTTCTTTGAAGTGACTTGTTCTCAAGCTGGGGAGAGAGGGAATTTAGTCCTTTCTTCCTTTTTGAAACTAAAAATGTAAGGTATGTTTCTGCGGGGCGGGTGACAAAGTGCAACACATGAAAATTGTACTTTATTTCTTCGATTGTTTTGGTATTTTGCTAGTTGCTTGAGTTCTGGTTAACTGAGGGTTCAGTGTATGTATGCATATATATATATATATATATATATATATATATATATATATATATATATATATATATATATATATATGTAATGTGTGTGTGTATATATATATATATATATATATATATATAATGTGTGTGTATGTATATATATATATATATATATATATATATATATATATGTATATATATATGTGTGTATATTGATACATTTCAGAATACTTTAAAAATAGATACAGTTCTTTCTCTCTTTCAGTGGTTTTTATTATCTACAGTACACACGTGCGGGAGCCTCATGGAAAGTACCAGGGAGACTCCCAGAACAAAGGAATAAACAAGCTTATATACTGGTGATATTGCTTACAGTAAAAAATATAAAAATGAACCAATTAGGTCATTATACAGGGCAATTAACCAATCAAAGGTTTACCCGTAAACATAAGACAATTCACATCATCATATCTCTGGGCAAAGAAAGAAAATCGGATGCATTTCCATAAAAGGTACATATCCTGCTTTCAGGCAGACTCTTGTTTTTCAGCATTTTCTCGTTACTCAGAGTTCATTCAAAGTTCACAGTACATTTTAATACATACAAACTGTCACATACTCAATTCCCTCAAACACATGCTTTGGCTGTTCATATTCTACAATCCCCCATTTGATGCTGTGTAAGCATCATCACTTAACCTATCATACATTTGTCCCAATTCTAGCATAACCCTGCTACTGGTCTTTTCATTATTAGAAGACATTGCCATTTTATCATCTATATTCATGGTTGCAGGCATATAAAACTTAGGCACTTTCTTCACAGTTTTTGATGACATTAATTTTAAAATCAGTGCTTTGATTAGAAATAGAACAATAAAAGCAACAATTGCTAATACTGCAATTAATAAAATCAGCTTTAACAGTCCACCTCCCCAGCCTGAGAACAGGTTGGTTAACCATCCCCATGTTGAACCATCGGCCTCCTTGGCCTTAGAGCTCGGAAATTCTTTGCATCAGTTCAAAATTACTTTCAGTTTCATGCTGATAAACGTACAGCATTCCTCCTGGATTAAAGCGTAAGTTCCTCCTTTCCCCGCTAGGGTGAAATCGAGGGCCATACGATTTTGGAGTACTACGGCCCTAATAGCAGTCAATTCATCAGTCACTAGTTATAAGGCAGAAAATGTAGCATTGCTTAGTATTTCAAGCAATTTAGATAGCTTTCTCAGTTCCCAAATTCATTTCACTGCTCTGTATGACGGAAATATACCAGCCCATGATATGATGTCATCACCCAAGTCCATATGGGACAGTCCTTTGGCACTAGCATGAGCTAACTCATGGTGATAGATCCATGAAGCATCAACTCGACCTACAGGATTGGCAGGCTTCTTAACCTCTCGAACATTTCAAATTTTTCCTTTAGGTAATGCAGATACATGTTGAATAGCTGGAACCAGGTAGCCCAGGAAGCAGCTACCAGACCAGTCTCCTGGTAGCCATTTATATGCTTTCCTTCTGCACACAAAATAACAATTTTCTACTTTAATGGTGATGTTGATAGGTTTGAAACGATCCCCAGTATCCTGCAGTCCTTGGAATATTTTCGAATAAACAGTTTCTATTTTCTGGGAAAAGTTAACTATAGAGTCCTTAACGAGTCTTTTTACAGGTGAAAAGTCTGTTACACAACCCAAATTGTCTGCAGTGCAGTTATATATCACTGTTTTGTTAGAATGGCTCCACCCGACTCTGGTTTTACCAAGTTTTTGAAAACGCACAGTTCCGTTTTGACGGAAGGACAACTGTAATGCTATTTTGTCCTTTGAAATAACATTTGATGCATCGTAGATCAAATTCGTCCAGGTTTCATTAACCCCTAAAGGGACTATGTTTAGCATCAATCCCCCATGAACAGTAGGAATAGCAGTGCAAACCCAACAGTCTGAAACTTTGAGGGATGATGCATATGGCTTGATAGGTATTTAAAGGTTGATGCCATGCAGCTCGTTTGGCATGAGGAGTAGTTGAAGCAGGAAATAAAAATGGCCACAATAAAAATTTGAAAACAACAAGAATAACCACCAAAATAGTTGTGCAGTACTTTTGTGGAAAGGCGGTTGTGCTTGGTGAATTTGTGCAAATGGATCAGGCATTGTCAGGTACTGGTACAGTATGGCTTTGAGTACGAGTAGCAATAGGTGGAGAATCTGGACTAACAAAAGGTAGAGGTTGCTGATCTTCAGACGGGATTCCTTCTTGACATGCGATATATGAATCCAGGTGGGTGAGCCTTGTAGTCGAACCGCTGATGAAGTGGTCAGTAGAACTAGGAAGGGCCCTTTCCAACGTGGTTGAAGAGCTGTTTTTCGAGAGAATGATTAACGTATACCCAGTCTCCTGGTTGTAGTGCCGAGGACAGGAAAGGAGTTTGTTGAGCTGCTGCTACCTGGTGATGATGAAACTGTAAAAAAGAAACAAGAGAAGTGCAATACAGGAGAATATTATGGAGGAGAGTATTACAGGAGAGTATTAGCAAAAAATTACGGGCACTCATAAAATCATCTAAGGCCAGCTTCGAGAGAAAAATTGCACAGGGCACTAAGGATAATCACAAGGCTTTCTTTAGTTATGTTAGGAACCTGGGTGGGAATTCCCAGATATGCTCAGAATTAGTCCAAAATGACAAAAAATACACCAAACCCACAGACATTGTCAACATCCTAGCTGACAGGTTCAGCGCAAACTTCTCCCCCCCCCTCCCTCCACCAAAAAGGGCAAATAACTATCCCAGCAGAGTGCTGCCCCCCTGACATCTCAGATGCTCAGGTAAGAGCCGCCCTCTCCAAAGCAAAAAACACAGCATCAATGGGACCAGACGGTGTCCCGGGCTGCATCCTACATGAACTCCAAGAAGAGCTAAACCCAAACATTAAACTACTGTTCAATCTCAGCCTTACTACAGGATATGTACCCAAAGAGTGGCGTACAGCAACAGTGGTCCCTCTCCACAAAGGTGGCGCCTCAACGGATCCTGGAAACTATCGACCCATAAGCCTGACTAGCTTGGTCTGCAAAGCTATGGAAAGGATCATCATGGACCTCATAAATAAAGATATTGGGGACCTACAGACACTGGATCCTACCCAGTTCGGCTTTAAGGGCAGATCCTGCCTCTTAAACCTGGTCGATTTCTTTGAAACAGTCACCAAGGCCATTGACGAGGGGAAGGTGGTCCACACAGCCTACCTGGACCTCGCAAAAGCCTTCGATACAATACCCCACTCGGGCATTATAGATAAGCTCACCAGCTTAAATATAAACCCCTATGTTACTAGATGGGTTGCAAACTGGCTCAAGGACAGAACCCACATGGTTAGAATTGCTGGAGCCATGTCAGACTCCAAACCATTTACAAGTGGCATCCCACAAGGCTCAGTCCTGGGACCTCTCTTGTTCGGTATATATTTCTCGAAGGTACAGGCCAACTCGGAAGGACTGTGGCTGACCAAGTTCGCAAATGACTGCAAACTGAGCGTCATAATCGATTCTCCAGCCGACACAAACATCCTCCAAAAGGGCCTCATAGAAACAGGCAACTGGTGCCAGAGCCATGGCCTCAAGCTAAACGCCAAAAAGTGTATAGTCATCCCCTTTGGCAAAAACAAAGTGCCCACAAATTACCACATAGGTGGTAATCCATTAAGTACAGAAGAAGTAATTAGGGACCTGGGGACCCAAGTTGATAGCAATCTCTCATTTGACAACCACGTGGCCAAAGTGGTTAGAAAAACATTTTATATAGCCCACCTAATCATGAAGGATTCACATCTAGATCAGGGAGGTCATTGTGCCTCTTTCCTGGTCCCCCATCAGGCCCATAATTGAGTACAATGCCCCTTTTGGGATGTACCTTACCAGACACCTGCAGCAACTGGAAAGACCCCAAAAGTACCTCACCAAGAGGATCAAAGGGCTCAAACAGATGCCATATGCTGCCCGGTTAAAGAAACTCCAGCTCTACTCAGTGGCATACCGCCTGCTCAGAGGTGATATGTGCCTGACGTATAAAGCAATGTCCAACCCGGAATTAATGGACATGCTGCACCTCTGAAAATCCAAATCCCATCGAGCCACGCGCTCGAAAGACTTGAACCTCAGCACTGAAATAAATAGGACATGCTGGAGGGACAGATTCATAACCCAGAGGCTCCCTTCACTCTGGAATAAAATCCCAGTCCAGGTTAGGCAGAGTCCCTCATTGACTGTTTTCAAGAGGAATCTTGATGAGTGGATGGGAGATCGTAGGTTTACCCCGGGTATCACTTCTGTGTCACTGTTAGACAGAGGCACAGTATACTAACCTCGAAAAAGGGCATAGCAAAATTCATTTAAAATGGGTGGCGAAAGCCAAACACACTCTGGCTAGGCTTATAAATGCCCTAGGGCAGATAGCCTAGTATGAACCTATGAACCTAATCAAATGCATCATACTCAGAAAAGGGTGGTGGTGGAGTCATGAGCATACGCATATGGGTGTCCCATGAGGATTTCATGAGGAGAAAGACCTTTAGTAGGATGTACTTGAGCTCTCATAGAGAGTAGGGCAAGAGGTAGGGCCTGTACCAAAGTGAGGCCCGTTTCAGTAGTAATTTTAGCCAGTCTTGTTTTTAGTGTTTGATTCATGTGTTCAGTAATACCTGATTCCTGAGGTCAATATGGACAATGAAATTTTAGAGTGATGCCTAGCATTTTACACAGTGAATCAATTAACTGAGCAGTAAAATGTGTTCCACGGTCCGAATATATGTGACAGGGAATGCCAACACGCGGTATCAATTCATAACAAAGTTTCTTAGCAACTGAAATAGCATCATTCTTAGTGCATGGGTAGGCTTCAAACCACCCAGAAAAAAACATCAACAACAGTTAAAACATATTTGAAACGAGTGCAAGGCGGAAGTTCAATAAAATCCCATTGCAAAGCGCAAAATGGTCCCAGTGGTTTTGGCAGTGGTTGTGTGGGAGCCATAGTGCCTTTTGAAATGTTATACTGTAAACAAGTGGAGCAAGTGCTCAAAAATGTTGCACAGAAGCTGAAAGTCCTGGGGCAAACCAATCCGTTTGGATTTGTTTTATTAGCGCTTGTACCCCAACATTACCTGGCAAGTGATATGATTTTATAAGAGAATTTAGCATGGACATTGGGCAGAGCAGTCTGCCATCTGGATGTTGCCAAATGAGATCAGAATGTTTAAAACAACCTTGAGCCAGCCATGATTTTCTTTCTGATTCTGGAGCTTCATCCTGTAAAGGTTTCAAAACTGTATTATCAAAATTAGCTATTGGTTGCAGAGACTGCAAAAAATGTCCCTGAACAGTTTGTGAGAGAGCAGCCTCTTTTGCAGCCCAGTCAGCAAAATTATTTCCCTTAGTTTCAAAAGAGTCATTAGATTGATGGGCTGCGCAGTTAACAACAGCAATTTCAGATGGTAACAAGTCTTGTAACAGGTTATTAATATAAAAATGTTTTTTAACGGGTGACCCGGAAGAAGTTGAAAACCCTCGTTCTTTCCATAGTATACCAAAATCATGAACAACACCATGGGCATAAATGGGAGTCAGTATATATAGTAACGGACTTGTCCTTAGCTATTTTTGCATGCATTCGATAATGCCACTAGTTCCACAGCCTGCGCGGAAGTGCCTGGGAGTAATCGTGCTGATCTTAAAACTTCAGTCTGAGTGCAGACTGATCAAGCTGCTTGGAATTATCCGGAGGTTCTTCGTAAGCAGTATCCATTAACAAAGAGAATCAAATCAGGATTTTGCAAAGGAGTGTCATACAAGTGTAACCTAGGAGAAAGAGCAGAGTTGACTACAAGCACACAATCATGTGGTTCGTCCTCATCTGGTGTTGGTATTGAATAGGCAGGGTTCAGTGGTGGGCAGCGTATGACTTGTAGGGCGGGATTATTTATTAAACTTAATTCATATTTAAAACTGTGTTTTTGTTTTCAAAAGTAACGCTTGAACTGCATGTGGGACTGGGTGTCATGTCCCAGGGTTAGTGGAGCTGCCATGTCAACCAAAACAGCAGCAGCTGCTACGGCCCGTAAGCAAGCTGGGTAACCAGAGGCAACCGGATGTAGTTGAGTGCTATAGTAAGCAATAGGCCGGTAGCCTCCAGTGCATTGCTGGGCTAAGAGACCCAAGACAGTTTTGTTTTGCTCACAGCAAAAGAAAACAAATGGTTTGGAATAATCTGGCAATCCTAAGGCAGGAGGATTTACTAAGGCTGTCTTGATAGCCTGAAAAGCCTCATCGTGTTGTGATGTACAGGGTAAAGGTTCCATGATATCCCTTTTTAAAAGTTTTAATGGGGGCTAAAATTTCCGAAAAATTAGGTACCCACTGTCTGCAGTATCCTGCTAGGCCAAGAAATCCTCGAAGCTGTCTCTGAGTTATAGGGCATGGGGCCTTTTGAATAGAAGTTATACGATTTGGGAGTATTTGACGAGAACCCATTGTAATAATATGTCGCAAATATTGCACCTTTTCCTGAAAAAATTGTAATTTTGATTTATTTACTTTAAATCCACGCGTAGCTAAAAAGTGTAGCACTAGAAGGGAATCTTCCATACATGAGTTACTGTGTGGCGAAGCTATAAGAATATAGTCTACATATTGGGCTAGAACTGAACGTGATGGTAGTTGTAGATCCTGTAACTGTCTATGCATCTCTCTAGAAAATAAGGTTGGGGATTCTACATATCCCTGGGGCAATTGAGTCCATGTATACTGTTGACCCTTGTAGGTAAATGCAAATAAATACTGACTGTCGGGATGCACTGGAATAGAGAAAAAAGCTGATGAGATATCTATTACCGTGAATCATTTTGCAGTAGGTGGGATACAGCTTAAAATAGTAGCTGGGTTTGGTACAGTCGGGAAGACAGGCAAAACAGCTTTAACTTCCCGCAAATCTTGCACAAATCATAAGCTTGTTTGCCGGGTTTTTTCACCGGTAAAATTGGGGTGTTACATGGACTTGTGGTAGGTACTATGATCCCTTGTCGTTCCAACGCAAAACTAACGGGCAATACCAGATATAGGCTCAGTCTTCAAAGAGTATTGTGGCACTCGCGGTAACTTAGCTCCTGGTTTTAGGGTTATTTTTACAGGAGTAGCTGAGGTCAAAAATCCTACATCATTGTCATGTGTAGTCCACAGGTGAGAGGGTAGGGAATGTAAATACTCGTGTCTGCTAGAATTTGGCTGAATACACATCGTCTGTAAGTTGAGAGTCATCCAAAGCTGCCAGGGTACTATCTTGTTGGTTTGAAGTTACTTGGAGATAAACTCCATCCGCTGTGCAAAAAATGGTAGCCCCCATTTTGCAAAGCAAATCTCTTCCTAATAGATTTAAAGGTGCTAAAGGTCCTACTAGGAATGCATGGTTATCCTGCAGAGGTCCCAAGGTGACTGGGACTGGAATAGTTTCGGAGTATTTAATAGGTATAGCAGAGGCACCCACCCCTCTAGTTATTTTGTCAGAGAGGGGAACATTCATGGCTGCTTTGCCAGCTAACATGGTTAAAAATGGATAGGGTTTATTTTTAACCAGTAGCATGACATGTGGTCCATCCTGATCCACAGGAAGAAAAGGACACAATGGCTGTGCTTTAAATTCATTGTGATTGCTGTCGATTGGACGGTGTCCAACTAGAATTTCAATGTTGTGACGTATCGGTGTATGGTGCAGGTTGCTCAGCCAAATAGGGACACTCATTTTTCCAATGGCCTGGTTGGCCACAGTTGAAACATTCTGATTACTAGAATTTTGGGGTGGAGCCAACTGTGTTGCCTGCCAGTTTTGTCTATTCTGATTTCCTGGTCCTTGGCGTCCACCCCTCCCTCTTCCTCGCCCTCATCCTCTACCCTGTTGACCAAAAACATTGCACATTTGGATTTGTGCTTTTACTAATTTCTCCTGTAAATCCTTCTGTTCTTTAGCTAAATGGTCGGAGAGGTATTGTACCTGCTGGACTAACTCATGCAAGCCGAAGCTAGGCCAATTTAAACATACTTCTTTCAACTTGTCCCTCACTTGAGGGCATAGCCCATTCACAAAGGCAGCTGACAGTCCGCTTTGTGCTGGTCCTTTGGTGGGCTCTGGGTACCCAGAATATGCCTCAAAGGCTTCAGTGAGTCTATGTAAGTATTTGTTTATAGGCTCATCCTCTTTCTGTATGATTGATTTAATTTTCGACCAGTTGGAGGTAGATGGCACTATTTCAGTGATAGAATCAACTATACGTTGTCTAACCACTTCAAATCCATTCTCCCCTTGCATATTGTGCTACGGTATTGGTGTAGGAACATTAGCATGATCCCAGATGTGTTTCATGAGATCGGCTGGGACAGTGTATTGGTGGACAGCTCTAACCTCTTCTATGTCCTGCCAGTACGCGTTGAAACTTCGCTGGGTTATTACCAATAGGCGGAAGTGATTTGGTGATGGCTTGAAAATCAACTGCTGACCACGCCCTAGACACCACAACTGTAGCCGGTTGTCCAGCATCTCTAGCACGTGCTGGGTTTGGGACTTCTCTGAATAGAAATACTCTCTCTTCATCTGATGGGCTAGTGCCCGATTCAGAGTCTGAATTAAATTTGTCCGGCCCACTTTAATACTCTTTGTCTTCAATTACAATTGGACATTGTTTGTAAATTTTACCCTTGTGTAAATATACGGCTTTTTTATTATAATATTTTTTCAACTGGCTAGACCTAGGGTCAAAAAGCATTTGTGCTTTTCTTTTCTGCTGCTTTTTTGTCTTCAAGCGGGTTAGTCTAGGTGATGGTTTACTTGCATCTATTTGGTCAGGTTGCTCTATAAGCGGTCTACTAGGCTAACTTCCCATTGTCTGAGTTCCACTTCCAGAGTTGAGTGCGGTGTGCTCTTCTCCCTGCCGGCCTCCACCCTCTGTTGTAAAGCTCACTGCTCCTTCTTGAACCTGTGAGGGCTGATATAGCGGTGGAGGAGCCGTAAGGGGTGGGGGAAACCATGAGTGATCATCCTCAGATGATTCAGTTATTTGTAATTTACTTAATTCTTGTACAGGATGTAATCCCTTAAAGGGCGGTTCCTTTAAACGTTTACCGTTTGCTATATCTAGATTAGTCGCAGTTCCTTTATCTTTTTTAGTTTCTTTTGATTATCTTTAAGACTACTGACAACCGAATCCTTTTCCCTTTCATTAGCTTCATACATCCAATCATTAAAAGCTGCCCAACACAACCCTGGTAATCTTCCTTCCTTTAACTTCTTTTGCAAATTAATCAATATATCTTTATTAAAGCTACCATTTTCAGGAAAAGCAAGGTTACCGTCATTTTTAGTTAGGGCGATCCACTGATTCAGAAACATACAACTGTCCCGGGACACTAGATAAAACATATAACCAGCTGGTGTACCTCTTTCTGGCTCATTTATTTTTCCCGCACTTGCTCCCATTTTCACTCAATAAGCTATACTTGTTTAACACAGGTGTAGCAAGGCAGGCGGTAAATGTCTTTTTACCCCACTATCATTCCTCCTTTCATACGTGTGGCACTAGCAT
>NC_056725.1:1864614891-1864617391 GCF_019279795.1 Protopterus annectens
GCCGCTACGGTAAGAGATACAGTTGAGACTTATACAGCGACTACGGACATCAGTCATAATAGTCCTAAAAGTGTTAATAGTCCTAAAAGTGTTAATAGTCATATAAGTGGTAGTAGTTTTTTAAGTCCTAAATGCATTAAACAAGCTGATCAACATTGCATGAAATGTAATAATGATACAAGGTACACAACACCGCGACCTTTTTCACCGCGTCCTACGGTACCTTGTGTCACAAAGACTGCTTACAATGTCCTGTTTAAAAGCACTGATAATATTACAGGAACCTCCGCCAAAGAATCTAGTTACAATGCTGTCATACAATCTTGCTATATGTCTACCGTTGAAGCAGTAAGCATAGAGTCTAAGTGTATTTGTGGTGCCAATGACCCAGCCAACAAAGCAAGCAAACAGCGGAGTAGGGTCAAGAATTACAGTGATTGTAGGGTCTCTGAGTCAGCCCGTACAAATGACTACGACGGTTGCTCTAGCAATATATCAGAGAGCAATCCCAGCGCCTCAGGTAGACAAGCATGTAAACGACCGACCATTGACACTGGAGACGTCGAGTCTTATGCTACGGGGCTAGCCTGAGCAAACGCGGAAATTGTTTTTCTTCCTAAAAATGTTGTAAATGTTTCTGCCTCAATAAATACAGTCGATGTTGTTACTTCCAAAAACACAGTTGATGCTATTACTTCCAAAAATACAGTTGATGCTTTTACTTCTAAAAATACATCTAAAAATACAGTTGATGCTTTTACTTCTAAAAATACAGCTGATGCTTCCACTTCCGAAAATGTTGTTGATGTCTCTGCTCTGAAAAATACAGTAGATGTTTCCACTTCTAAAAAGATAGTTAATGTTTCTGTTTCTAAAAATATAGTTATGGTTTCTGCTTCTAAAGATACAGTAGATGTTTCTAAGGATGTTTCTAGTGACGTTTCTAAAAATGTGGTTTCTTGTAATGTGGGTGCCGGTTCTGACAAAGGTAATAAGGTTACTAGGGCCTGTGCTAAAAGCATAACAAGTGGTTCAATATTGACCCCGACTACCCCCATACATGCCGAGGATGTTTCTCGCATTTCGGCTGATGTCACTAGTGACGTAGCTGGCGCCAAAAAAGTCGAAGAGATTCCCCATATTGGTGTTGAAGCTACCAGCAACGTGGCTAACAGCGAATCTGTTAGTAAAACATTTAAAGCATTAGGTACAAGGCCTACCTTTGAAGGCACTATAAACATTACTAGTCCTACTAACAGGCTTGGAAGTAGGACGAACGTGGCTGAGAGGCATTCAGATGCCCTTTACACAGCCTGCGGTTCCGCATTTACGGTTGTAATTACTGATCAGGCGAGAACGCACGATACTGTATGCAAGGTCCCCCAGAGTCCCGCTAGGAGTTCCAAGCAGGATTTAGGTGGTTTCCTTAACAGCGAGGCGTCTCACAGTAATCAGGGCAACAGGACCCTTGCAGCAGATGCTAATGGTGGTCGCAACTTTTCTGAGCACAATACTAGCCCAGACCACATAGTAAGCCCAATCCACAGGGACTTTACGGACCCTGCACGGGTCAAAAGCCTAGGCAGCCATGAGACACCTTCCAATGGGGTCACCAGTGGTACAATAGATCAGAGCCAGAAGTGGCCCTCCGGAGACAGCAGATTACCCCGAGCGCATAACATTCCTCCACCACGTACCAGCAAATTTACTGAGTACACCAGCTCTCCCCAGGGCAATACAGACATAGGTACCACCCCAAACAAGGGTCCAAGGCTCGTAGCAGGGCCCGACCTCGCCAGTGGCTTGGGAACCATAGAGGGGGCAGACAGACACACCACTCCCACCCCCAATATTGCAGATCCCAGCAGCAGCGGCACACCTGCTGAGCGCTGGCATTTCACACCCAGGCTGGGCGGTGTACCCACACCCCCAAATGCAGAAGCAAATCAGCCTTGCAGTACAGCTAGTACTGGCTCCAGTCGCCCCTCCGGTAGGGGCACTGCGATGACCACTATAGCCCCTCAGAGAGGTCCCCCACCTTTCTCTCAAAGTGACTCCGGATCTACCCAATCAAGTCAAGGCTGGGACCCTGATATCCCTGTTTTGAAAAGAAAAAGCACCATAAATCCCACACTACACACACACATCAATGTCTTTTCGAAAGTGTGTGAAACCGAGATTAGAGCACTGTTGCAAAAAACAGAACCCAGACCCAACAGCAATCTGTCCCACAGGGAAAGGATAGCCCTTAGACAACTGTGCCACAATGAGCAACTGAGGGTGCTTAAAGCAGACAAAGGGGCAGGGGTGGTGGTCATGACGGAAAGTGACTACACCCACAAAATGGAAGCGGTTTTGGCTGATACAGATAGTTACCGCACAATATCCAAAAGTGAGGTACTAGACAGCTTCCGCTCCATTGACTCTTCCCTGCTATTACTAGCCTACAAAGAATTGATCACAGAGGAGGAACTAGATTTCATGACAGTAGAGGCACCCA
>NC_056725.1:1864634891-1864676265 GCF_019279795.1 Protopterus annectens
TAACACAGAAGTGATACCCGGGGTAAACCTACCATCTCCCATCCACTCATCAAGATTCCTCGTGAAGAGAGTCCATGAGGGACTCTGTCTAACCTGGACTGGGATTTTATTCAAGAGTGAAGGGAGCCTCTGGGTTATGAATCTGTCCCTCCAGCATATCCTGTTTATTTCAGTGCTGAGGTTCAAGTCTCTCGAGCGTGTAGCTCGATGGGATTTGGACTTTTTGAGGTGCAGCATGTCCCTTAATTCTGGGTTGGACATGGCTTTATACATCAGGCACAGGTTGCGTCTGAGCAGGCGGTATGCCACCGAGTAGAGCTGGAGCCTCCTCAACCAGGCAGCACATGGCATCTGTTTGAGCCCTTTGATCCTCCTGGTGAGGTACCTCTGGGGTCCCTCCAGCTGCTGCAGGTGTCCGGTAAGGCACATCCCAAAAGGGCCATTGTACTCCACCATGGGCCTGATGAGAGATGAGCAAAGAGGCACGACTACCTCCCCTAATCTAGATGTGAATCCCTTCATGATTAGGTGGGCCACATAAAATGTTTTTCTAACCACTTTGGTCACATGGTTGTCAAATAAGATATTGCTATCAACTTGGGTCCCCAATCACTTCTTCTGTACTTAATGGATGGCCACCCATGTGGTAATTTGTGGGCACTTTCTTTTTGCCAAAGGGGACGACCATACACTCCCTAGCGTCTAGCTTGAGGCCATGGCTCTGGCACCAGTTGTCTGTTTCTATGAGGCCCTTTTGGAGGATGCTTGTGTCGGCTGGAGAGTCTATTATGACGCCCAGTCTGCAGTCATCTGCGAACCTGGTCAGCCACAGTCCCTCTGTGTTGGCCTGTACTTCAGAGAAATAGGTACCGAACAAGAGAGGTCCCAGGACTGAGCCTTGTGGGTCGCCACTTGTAACTGGTTTGGAGTCTGACATGGCTCCAGCTATTCGAACCATGTGGGTTTTGTCCTTGAGCCAGTTTGCAACCCATCTAGTGACAGAGGGGTTTATATTTAAGCTGGGGAGCTTATCTATAATGCCCGAGTGGGATATTGTATCGAAGGCTTTTGTGAGGTCCAGGTAGGCTGTGTGGACCACCTTCCCTTCATCAATGGCCTTGGTGACGGTTTCAAAGTAATCGACCAGGTTTAAGAGGCAGGATCTGCCCTTAACAAAGCTGAACTGGGTAGGATCTAGTGTCTGTAGGTCCCCAATATCTTTATTTATGAGGTCCATGATGATCCTTTCCATAGCTTTGCAGACCAAGCTAGTCAGGCTTATGGGGCGATGGTTTCCAGGGTCCGTTGAGGCACCACCTTTGTGGAGAGGGACCACTGTTGCTGTACGCCACTCTTTGGGTACATATCCTGTAGTAAGGCTGAGATTGAACAGTAGTTTTGTTTGGGTTTAGCTCTTCTTGGAGTTCATGTAAGACTCAGCCCGGGACACCGTCTGGTCCCATTGATGCTGTGTTTTTTGCTTTGGAGAGTGCGGCTCTTACCTGAGCATCTGAGATGTCAGGGGGGCAGCACTCTGCTGGGATAGATATTTGCCCTTTTGGTGGGAGGGCGTGTTTGCACTGAACCTGTCAGCTAGGATGTTGGCAATGTCTGTGGGTTCGGTGTATTTTTTGTCATTTTGGACTAATTGAGCATATCTGGGAATTCCCACCCAGGTTCCTAACATAACTAAAGAAAGCCTTGTGATTATCCTTAGTGTCCTGTGCAATTTTTCTCTCGAAGCTGGCCTTAGACGATTTTATGAGTGCCCTTAGTTTTTTGTAAATACTAATCAGAGATGCCTTCCCATTTTGGGATTTTGCTCTATCATGTAGTAGCTTCCTCCTTCTATTGTATAGTTTGTTTATGGCTGGGGTCCACCAGACAGGACGTCTGCCTTTGGAGGATTGGGTCTTGGTTTTATTTGGGATTGCATGATCCATGCATTCCTGTAGGTGTTCATAGAATACATTTATAAAGGATTCTGCGGTCTGGGCCATATTTTCCACAGGCCCGGGGGCTTTGAAGGATTCCACCTCTGTTTTGGGGAGTGTGAAATTTGCTTTAGCAAAGTTTTTCACTGTGGTTTTCTGGGCAGGGGGTGGGGTCGGGATGTGAATATCCAGTGAGATCAATTTATCTGATCTTACCTGTGAGGGATACACTTCTGGTCTGGAGCATAGAGTTCCCATGTTGGTGATGATCAGGTCCAGTTTGTTTTCCCCTCTTGTGGGAGTGGTAACAAGTTGTTCCATAGCATTTGAGTTTATGAATTCTAGGAACATTTGGGCTAGGATGTTGGAGCTAGAGTAATGCTACCCAGTCTGTTTGGGTAGTTGAAGTCGCCCAATATAATGGTGTTTGGAGAGACCTTCATATTTTCCAGTGTTCTCAGGAAGGCCAAGTGGGGTTCCTGGGTTTGGGAGGGTGGTCTGTAGCAGGCTATAAACTGGAAGGCAGTTTTACCCACTGTTAGTTGCACACGGGTAGTCTCTGATGCTTCGTGCTTTGCCACCAACCTGGAGGTGTGGGTATCTTTGATGAATATCGATACTCCCCCTCCTTTTGTGGTTCGATCCAAGTTTTGGGGCCGAAAAGCATGGTATGATGTATAACCTGGTAGTGCTGGGGTGCTCTCGAGAGCCCTGAACCAGGTTTCTGTTACTGCACAGATATCGATTTTCTCCATGCTAAGGAGAGTTTCAAGTGCATGCATCTTGAGGTTTAGACTTCTGGCGTTGAGTAGCATTACTCTTAATTTCTTATCCCTTGTGATACCTATGGAGGTGGGTTTGTCTTTTGAGCCTTGCCTAAAAAAGGCACTATGGGGGTAGCAAGAGCCTTTGCCAATATCCAAAAGCCCAGGGGTGACAGGTGCAAGCCGTCCCTAGCGAAGCATCGTGGCTTGTCGAGCATTTGCTTAGGCCCTGATCACGACATGACTAGTTGTCGGTTTTGTGCTAGATTTAACAAACGCACTATAAAAAGACGTTTTGATTTTGCTTCGCAGTACTTTGGCCAAAGGTTTAATTATACGATGCCGTCGGATCAACAGACTACCTCAATACTGAAAAACCGCAAAGGCAAGGATAACGACAGGCATCAGAGGTCCAAAACGGACGAAACCTCTTCTAGGCTAGTCATCAGTTCGCCAGTTCTCAGTGAGGTGCTTTCGCAGCCCCTGCCACCCACTACCTCAGAGCCACAGGCCGCTTCTGACTCCCATGTGGAGACATCTAGGCTTCTGGAAAACTCAAGGTATTGGGCCTACGGAAACGAATCCCTCAGATGGGTCCGGAGCCACTGAGCAGGCATCGGCTTATGAGGGTGTTTTCAGACCTTCACAACTTACCATTAAAATAGCCAAGACAAAGGTACCATTAAAGACTAAGAAACAAGTACAGCATTCTCCTGAACAGTCCTCCATGCCTAAGAAACAGATGCTTAAAATGGCCGAAGATCTCATTACTCCAATCAGGGGTTCCCATCCCCCTCCTGAGAAAAGGCCTAGGCATGATACGGACTATGACTACTCTGATTCCTTTTCAGACCAGGGATACTCTCTATGAGGACTCTGATGCTGAAGAATCTATCCCTTCAGCCTCTCCTCCTGAGGATTATTATTTTGGGGAAACTTTACATTCCATGAAGGAGCATTTCCATTGGGAAAGCCAGGATTACTCAGAATCCAAGAAAAGGCTCAGGGATTTCCTCTTATTACCTCAACAAAGGCCCCTGGCTATTCCGGCTGTGCTAAATATTGTGGATGTTGTGTTCTCTGAATCCAGGTTATCTCCTGACTCTTTGCCCCCTGCTCCAGCCAAGCCAGATAGGTATTATAGAGTCCCCGACTCTCAAGTTTCTTTACAAAAACCCTTCTGCTGATTCAGAAACAGTTTCCCAGGGTCCAAAAGGGATTAAGGCTTCCATTGCAAAAAATCCAGTACCCTCTGACAGAGATTCCAGAGCTTTGGATAGATGGGGGAAGTAAGTATACACTTCTGCAACTTTAGCAGTAAGAGCTTTAAATTGCCAGATGTTCATCATGTTTCACTGTTGCAGTCATGACTGTAGGGTTCTCCCCTGCCGGCAGGCAGTCCTCAGTCGGCCAGAATCCCAAAGTCTGGGTCCGGCGTCGGCTGCTCAGCCATGCTCCCTGACGTCAGAGCACCAGGAGTACAAAGCTGACAGCCGACGCCATGTTCTCCAGTCTTTCTTGCTGTGCAGTGAAAGCAGTTCGCAAGTGCTGGTCGGCTGACTCCTGACAATTTTTTCTAAACGTACTTCAGTCCGAAGACTTTCTGCTCCTACTCAAAGCTAAGTACCCCGTTGGGGAAACTTTTTTCTTGCTCCAGTCCGATGTCAGAAAAAGTTAATAATTGTATTTCATATGGGAAGCAAATACCCCATAAGGATTTTCATTCTTACTGTATTCCTTGCTTAGGCCCTGACCACGACGTAGCTAGTTGTCGGTTTTGTGCTAGATTTAATCAACATACGATTAAACGAAGGTACAATTTTGCATTTCATTACTTCGGTAGGAGTTTTAATTACAAAATGTCGTCTGACACTCTTCCAGCTACCGGAGTTCACAAACGACGCAAGGATAAAGACAAGCTTCCGAGGTCCAAATCAGACGATATTGTACAAGCAGCGCCAGCTTCATGTTCGTCCGTCAGGCGCTTTTGCAGCCCCTGTCTGCCATTTCGGAACCGATGGACGAAACGGACTCCCACGAGGAGCCAACTAGGCCTTTGAATATTTCTTTTACAGGACCTTCGGACAGTGCTCTTTCGGATGGGTCCGGAGCCGCTGTGCAGGTACCGGCTTCCGAAGGGGTTTTCAGGCCTACTCAGCTTCTAATAAAGGCAAAGACAAAGGCAAAGACTCCTTCCAAATCAAAGACTACAGCCCAGGCCTCTTCTGATCCGGGACCCACGTCTCAGAAACAGTTACTTAAGATGGCGGAGGACTTACTATGATTAGGGGTTCACATCCCCCTCCAGATAAAAGGCCAAGGCAGGAATTGTATTATGACTCCTCTGATCAGGCTTCTGTTTCTTCAGTTTCTTCTTCTGACCAGGATTATTCTTTCCCTCCTTATGAGGATTCTGATGCTGAGGAATCCATTCTTTCATCTTCTCCCCCTGAGGATTTTTCTTTTGGGTAAACTTTACATGAAATGAGTTAACATTTTCACAGGGAAGGACAGGAGTACTCAGAATCTAAGAAAAGACTTGGGGATTTTCTTCTTCTTCCTCAACATAGACCCCTGGCTATCCCTCCTATTTTGGATATTGTGGATGATGCTTTTTCGGAGGCTAACTTAATTCCTGACTCTTTTCCTCCAGCTCCTGTTAAGCCAGACAGATATTATAGGGTTCCTGATTCCCACCAGTTTTTATACAAGAATCCTACTGCTGATCCTGAAACCATTTCTCAGGGCCCTAAGGGGGTTAAGGCCGCTACTGCTAAAAACCCCATTCCCACTGAGAAGGATTCCAGATCTTTAGAAAGATGGGGCGAAAAAGTGTACACTTCTGCAACTTTATCTATTAGGGCTTTAAACTGTCAATTTCATATGCTGAAATACCAGCAATTTCTTTTGGCTGTTTTGAAACAAAAACTAACTTCCATTTTCGCTTGTGCAGATGATGAGGAATTACATGACTTAATGCATGCCATTGAACAAGTTGGGAAGCATGGTTTACACTGTGGATTTGATGCCTTGGAGGCTTCTTGTAGGGCTGCTGCCTCTGGCACAGTCATTAGAAGGCATGCTTGGTAAAAGGAACAAAACTTGCCAGATCAAGTAAAAGCTAAGTTATTGGATGCTCCTGTTCAGCATAATGTTTATTTTTGGATCTGAAGCTGAAGAGGTGATAAAGAAGATGGAGGACAAGGCAAAATCCATGCAAACGGTTAAGGATTTCTTATAAGTACAACCACCCAGATTTAGTAGGAAATGGCCTACAAAAAATTGGTCCTTTCCCAATTCAGACAGGCCTCAGAGGGGTAGATACAAATGCTCCCGAGGAAGGCCCCAAACGCAAGCCTCTTATAGACCAAGACAGTGGACTGCTTCCACCCCTAGGGGAGGAGAGGACAGGTCGCAAGCTCATAGAAAACAGGCTCAATGACTCCCTCTGTTGGGCTGCAGGAACTTCTTGCCTGGAAGCCCCTCTCAGAGGAAAACTTTCTCTTTCACCTAAATTGGACTCGTATAACCCAAGACAAGTGGGTTCTGGATGTCGTTTCAAGAGGTTACAAATTCCATTTTCATACCCTACCAAGACCAAGCGGATGGCCGGATCTACCAAAACATCAATGGTTAGAGGCCTTAAACCAGGTGGAAGCCCTCTTGGATATGAAAGCCATAGAACTGGTTCCACTTTCAGAAATGGGACAAGGTTTTTACTCCATGCTCTTTCTAGTCCCCAGAAAGCAAAATTCATGGAGACCCATTCTGGATCTCTCAGTCTTTAACACCTTTCTCGAGATACCAAAATTTACGATGCTTACTCTACAGCAGCTACTTCCAGTGCTGACCAAAAATGCATGGATGGTAACTTTGGATTTAAAGGAGGCTTATTTACACATTCCCATCAGGCAGGAGTGCAGAAAATACCTCTGGTTCAAGGCCGGATCGAGGCACTATCAATTCTCTGCGCTGCCCTTTGGATTGTCTATTGCGCCCAGGGTCTTCACCAAATGCCTGGCTCCAGTAGTAGCTTATTGCAGACTCAAGGGAATTCAAATTTACCCTTATCTGGACGATTGTGTTATTCAGGCAGACAGCAAGGATGTCTTACTCCAGCATCTAGAATTTGTTCAGAAACTTCTCAAGTTCCTGGGATTCACTGTAAACATAAAGTCAAACATAAAGTCGGCCAGAATCCCAAAGTCTGGGTCCAGCGTCGGCTGTTCAACCATGCTCCCTGACGTCAGAGCGCCAGGAGTACAAAGCTGACAGCCGACGCCATTTTCTCCAGTCTTTCTTGCCGTGCGGTGATAGCAGTTCGCAAGTGCCGGTCGACGGACTCCTGACGAATTTTACTGATTTTTCGGTCCGAAGACTTTCTTCTCCACTCAAAGCTAAGTACCCCGTTGGGGAAACTTTTTTCTTGCTCCACTCCGATGTCAGAAAAAGTTAATAATTGTATTTCATGTGGGAAGCAAATACCTCATAAGGATTTTCATTCTTACTGTATTCCTTGCTTGGGCCCTGACCACGACGTAGCTAGTTGTCGGTTTTGTGCTAGATTCAATCAACGTACAATTAAGCGAAGGTATGATTTTGCTTTTCATTACTTCGGTAGGCGCTTTAACTACAAAATGTCGTCGGATACGATCCCGGCTACCAGAGTTCATAAACGTCGCAAGGATAAAGACAGGCCTCCGAGGTCCAAATCTGATGATAGCGCACAAGCCGAGCCAGCTTCAGGTTTGGCCATCGTCAGGTGCTTTTGCACCCCCTGTCGTCGGCCATTTCAGAACAGACTGCCGAAACTGACTCTCATGAGGAGCCAACCAGGCCTTTAAATATTTCTGTTGCAGGACCTTCGGACAATGCTCCTTCGGATGGGTCCGGAGCCGCTGTGCAGGTACCGGTTTCCAAAGGGGTTTTCAGGCCTACTCAGCTACAAATAAAGGCAAAGACTCCTTCAAAATCAAAGACTTCTACACAGGCTTCTTCTGAACCAGCTCCCAAGTCACAGAAACAGTTACTCAAGATGGCGGAGGATTTACTCACTATGATTAGGGGTTCTCATCCTCCTCCAGACAAAAGGCCAAGGCAGGATGTTTCTTATGATTCCTCTGATCAGGCCTCTGTTTCCTCAGTTTCTTCTTCTGAACAGGAATATTCTTTCCCTCCTTATGAGGATTCTGATGCTGAAGAATCCATTCCTTCAGCTTCTCCCCCTGAGGATTTCTCTTTTGGGGAAACTTTGCATGAAATGAGGGAACATTTCCACTGGGAAGGACAGGAGTATTCTGAATCCAAGAAAAGGCTGAGGGAATTTCTTCTTCCCCAACATAGACCCCTGGCTATTCCCCCTATTTTGGATATTGTGGATGATGCCTTTTTGGAGGCTAACTTAACCCATGACTCTCTTCCTCCTGCTCCTGTGAAGCCTGATGGATATTACAGGGTCCCTGATTCCCATCAGTTTTTATACAAGAACCCTTCTGCTGACACTGAAACCATTTCTCAGGGCCCTAAGGGAGCTAAAGCCGCTTCTGCCAAAAATCATACCCCTACTGAAAAGGATTCTCTATCCTTAGATAGATGGGGCAAAAAGGTGTACACTTCTGCCACTTTGTCCATTAGGGCTTTAAACTGTCAGTTTCATAGGTTTAATACCAGCAATTTCTATTGTCTGTCTTAAAACAAAAGCTTTCTTCCATTTCTGCCTGTGCAGAGGATAAGGAATTACATGACTTATTACATGCCACTGAACAAGTTGGGAAGCATGGTTTACACTGTGGATTTGATGCCTTGGAGGCTTCTTGTAGGGCTGCGGCCTGTGGCACGGTCATTAGGAGGCATGCATGGCTAAAGGAACAAAATTTGCATGAACAGGTAAAGGCAAAATTATTGGATGCTCCTGTTCAGCCTAATGTTTTGTTTGGATCAAAAGCTGAAGAGGTGATTAAAAAGATGAAGGATAAGGCGAAATCAATGCAAACAGTTAAAGATTTCTTAGAAGTATAGCCTCCTAGATTCAGCAGGAATTGGCCTTCTAAAAATTGGTCCTTTCCCACTTCAGACAGGCCTCAGAGGGGTAGATACAGACGTTCCAGAGGGAGGCCTCAATCACAAGCTGCTTCTAGATCAAGACAGTGGACTGCTTCCACCCCTAGGGGAGGAGAAGACCGGTCACAATCTCAAAGGAAACAAACTCAATGACTCCCTCTGTGGGGCTACAGGAACTTCTTCCCTGGAAGCCCCTCTCGGAGGAAAACTCTTTTTTATCAAAATTGGACTCAAATAACCCAAGACAAATGGGTTTTAGATGTGGTTTTATGAGGTTACAAATTCCATTTTCATACCTTGCCAAGGCCAAGCGGGTGGGCAGACCTTCCAAAACATAAATGGATGGAGGCCTTAAACCAGGTGGAAGCACTTTTGGCTATGAATGCCATAGAACTGGTCCCTTTTTCAGAGATGGGAAAAGGGTTTTATTCAAGGCTCTTTCTAGTCCCAAGGAAGCAAAACTCATGGAGACCCATTTTGGATCTATCGGTCTTGAACACCTTTCTAGAAGTTCCAAAATTCAAGATGCTTACTCTATAGCAGCTACTTCCAATGCTGTCCAAGAATGCATGGATGGTAACTTTGGATTTAAAGGAGGCATATTTACACATTCCCATCAGGCAGGATCGCAGAAAATACCTCAAGTTCAAAGCCGGATCGAGGCACTTTCAATTCTCTGTGCTGACCTTTGGATTATCTACTGTGCCCAGGGTCTTCACCAAATGCCTGGCTCCAGTAGTTGCTTACTGCAGACTAAAGGGAATTCAAATTTACCCTTATCTGGACGATTGTCTCCTTCAGGCAGACAGCAAGGATGTCTTACTCCAGCATCTAGAATTTGTGCAGAACCTCCTCAAGTTCCTGGGATTCTCTGTAAACATAAAGTCAAATTTGACACCATCGCAACAGAGAACTTTTCTGGATGCTCTTCTAAACACCACAACCCAGATGGCATTTCTGACATCCGAAAAACAGTTACAGCTGGCTTCAACATTCAGAACTTTGGCAACCTTAACTCATCTGTCTGCAAGGAAATTCCTGCAGGCTTTGGGTTACATGGCCTCCTGCATCCTTCTCGTGCCATATGCAAGACTACACATGAGGAAAATACAGTGGTACCTAAAAAGTGTATGGTCTCAGCATTGCCACAGTTTAGACATACTGATCTCCATTCGTCCTTGCCTTCAAAAGGAATTTCTTTGGTGGTCCAGGGCATGTGCTCTAAACAAAGGGAAGCCCTTCTGTCTGCCTCCTGCCTCTCAGATTCTAACCACGGACGCCTCTGATTATGCTTGGGGAGCCCATTTTCAGGGCAGTTGTTTGCAGGGCCTTTGGACAAAGGATCAGAAGCACCTGCATATCAATTTAAAGGAAATGTTAGCCGTTCAGAAAGCTCTATTGGCCTTCAGGAATCTCTTACAACCAGGACAACTGTTAATACGGACAGACAACACCACAGTTATGTGGTACATAAACAAGCAAGGGGGATCTCATTCCTACCCCCTTTGCAGACTAGCCATGGATCTATGGGACACAGCTCTATCTTGCAATCTGGACCTTCAGGCTCAGTTTCTACCTGGGAAACAAAACCTCCTGGCAGACAGTTTTAGCAGACATCTTTCGGATCCACACGAGTGGATGCTGGACACCAAAATATTCAAGATGATAACAGCAGTCTGGGGATTGCTTCACATAGACCTCTTTGCATCCCATCTCAATCAGCTACAGACTTTTTGCACCAGGATTTTCCACCCAAAAGCTTGGAGAGTGAACGCCCTGTCATTCAGTTGGAGGAACCTCTCTGATTATGCCTTTCCGCCTCTCCCTCTTCTTCCACGGGTTTTATTGAAGATAAAACAGGACAAGCCCAAGATGATCATCTTGCTGGCTCCAAATTGTCCTCGGCAGTTTTGGTATCCAACTCTAAAAAACCTATTCTTGGAGCCCCTTGGGTTTTACCTCAGTCTCCGAACCTTCTGTCTCAACATCAGGGTCAGGTTCTACACTCTCATGTCAGAACTCTCAGTCTGGCGGCCTGGTTAATCTAGGGCCTTTAATTTCTTCTTTACTGCCCAAGCAGGTTATGGATGTCATATTAGAAGCCAGACGTCCTAGCACTAGAAAATCTCATGCAGGAAAATGGAAAAGATTTTGTTCCTGGATGCAGGCTCAGGATTCTGATCCTCTTCCCAACATTACTTTAATTTTACTTTACTTGACAGATCTCTTACATAGGGGTCTCTCTTTCTTTCTCTTCCATTAAAATACATGCCTCTGCTATTTCTGCTCATTATAATACAGACCCTCCCATCTTTTCCCACCAGCTCATGCGACAGTTTCTCAGAGAAGCTAAGAACTTAAGACCTCCTAGATCTCCTATTCCTGCTTGGGATCTCAACTATGTTTTGGAAAAACTAACCTTGCCTCCTTTTGAGCCTGCTGCTGCTTCTGACATCAAGTTTTTATGTTGGAAGACAGTCATCCTGTTAGCCCTAACCTCTGCCAGGAGGGTTTCAGAGTTACAAGCTCTAATGGTTGTGGAACCTTATATTATTTTTCATCAAGACAGGGTATCTTTGAGGACTAATCCTACCTTTATGCCTAAGGTGGTTTCCAAAGTGGCTTTAAATAAGACTATACACTTGCCAACCTTTTTTCCCTCTCCTCAAAATATAGGGGAAAGGATCTTGCATTCCTTCGATGTACACAGACAGCTAAGTTTTTACCTGAACAGAACTAAGGACTTCAGAAAATCAGAGCAATTGTTTTTCTTATGCTTCCAGTTCCCATGGTAAAGCCATTTCAAAACAGTCCATTTCTAAATGGATTGCTCATGGAATCAGATTTTGTTATTCTCACCATGGAAAGCAAATCCCAGGGAGTATTCGGACTCATTCCACCAGAGCTGCTGCCACTTCTGCGGCCTTCCTCAGGAGAGTTCCTACCAAGGATATTTTGGAAGCTGCAACTTGGAGTTCAGTGCATACATTTTCTAAGCACTATAATCTACCTCTTTACTCTAAGTCTAGGGCAGGCTTTGCCTCTGCAGTCTTGCAGGGCCTTTTAGCCGCCCCTTCCTCTTTATGACCACCTCCCTTTCAGCTTTGGGATTCTACCCTACAGTCATGACTGCAACAGTGAAACACGATGAACATAGTACAGTTGTGTACACCTACCGTAAATGTAGATGTTAGAGTGTCTTCACTGTTGCAGTCTGGGTTTCCCTCCCTCCTGTCCCCTCTTATTTTTACTTGTGTATTTCCTTTTTTCACCATTCTTCTGAGGTGTATTTGCAAAGGTTATGGGACCTTTTTCATTTTGGGACTCCTGACATCTGGGGCAAGAAAAACTGGAGAAGATGGCGTCAGCTGTCAGCTTTGTACTTCTGGCACTCTGACCTCAGGGAGCATGATTGAACAGCCGATGCCGGACCCAGACTTTGGGATTCTGGCCGACCTGGGGCTGCCTGCCGGCAGGGGAGAACCCTACAGTCATGACTGCAATAGTGAAGACACTCTAACATCTACATTTATGGTAGGTGTACACAACTGTACTTTGTGTACACTTACCATAAATGTAGATGTTTGAGTGTCTTCACTGTTGCAGTCTGGGTTACCCTCCCTCCTGTCCCCTCTTTTTTCTTTTGTGTGGTTCCCTTCTTCACCCTTCTTCTGAGGTGTATTTGCAAAGGGTATGGGATCTTGCTCATTTTGGAACACCTGACATCTATCTGGGGCAAGAATAACTGGAGAACATGGTGACGGCTGTCAGCTTTGTACTCCTGGCGCTCTGACGTCAGGGAGCATGGCTGAGCAGCCGACGCCGAACCCAGACTTTGGGATTCTGGCTGACCGAGGACTGCCTGCCGGCAGGGGAGAACCCTACAGTCATGACTGCAGCAGTGAAGACACTCTAACATCTACATTTATGGTAAGTGTACACAACTATACTTTTCACATGCTTAAGTACCAACAATATTTAATGGCTCAGTTAAAACAGAAAATGCTTGCAAGCACAGAAGCTCCTGATTGTAAAGAAATGCAGGATTTATTGCATGCAGTTGAACAGGTGGGAAAACATACTCTGCAATGTGGTTTTGATTCTTTAGAGGCCTCTTGTAGAGCCGCAGTTACAGGTTCTGTGATTCGAAGGCATGCTTGGTTGAAAGAACAAAGTTTACCTGATCATGTTGAGGCAAAATTATTGGATGCTTCTTTACAGCATGATACTTTGTTTGGTGTTAAGGCAGAAGAGGTGTTAAAGAAAATGGAGGATAAAGCTAAATCTATGCAAACAGTCAAGGATTTCTTACAGGTACAGCCACCTCTGTTTAGAAGAAATTGGCCAACAAAGAATTGGTCCTTTCCAGTGTCAGACAGGCCACAGAGAGGCAGATACAGACGTCCAAGAGGCAGATCGCAACCCCAAGGTTCAAACAGACAATGACAGTGGGGCACCTCAACCCCAAAAGGTGGTGAGGACAAGTCTCAACCTTACAGGAAACAGTCACAATGACTTTCCCCATCGTATGCCAAGCACGTCCCTTTTGGAAGCCCCCTTAGGGGGAAAACTAGCACATTTTTCTCAAAACTGGCAAAAAATCACCCAAGACAAATGGGTCCAGAATATTGTCTCAAGGTTACAGATTCCACTTTCATACTTTACCAAGGCTAAAAGGAATGCTAGACCTGCCACAAAATCAATGGGCAGAGGCACAGAAACAAATTTCAGCCCTTATGGACATGAACGCTATTCAAAAAGTACCACAACAGGGACAAGGATTTTACTCAAGACTCTCCTGGTCCCTAGAAAGGACAAGGCCTGGAGGCCCATACTAGACCTTTCAATTCTGAATACTTACCTGGATATTCTGAAATTCAAAATGCTGACATTACAGCAGCTTCTCCCCATGCTGGGCAAGAAGGCTTGACTTGTTACTCTGGACCGCAAAGAGGCATACCTGCATGTCCCTATCAGACAAAATTGCAGAAGATGCCTAAGATTCATAGCTGGTACAATGCACTACCAATTCTCTGCACTGCCCTTTGGCTTATCTACTGTGCCCAGGGTCTTCACAAAGTGCTGGCACCAGTATTTGCATTTTGCAGACAAAAAGGAATTCAAATATATCCATATCTGGACGACTGCCTGATTTAAGCAGAGAGCAAGGACAATCTTCTACAGCATCTGGTGTACGTAAAAAGATTAAGTTGCCTAGGGAACACTGTAAAGAAAAGAAATCAAAACTAGTACCCTCACAAGAGAGAATATTCCTGGGTGCCAACTTAAGTACAACTGCCCAGATGGCTCATCTCATGCCAGACAAACAAGAACAACTGACTCAGTTTTTTCAATTGATGGCAACAAAGTCCCAACTCCCTGCAAGAAAAATTCTGCAGGCCTTGGGATTCATGGCATCCTGCATACTACTAATTCCATATGCAAGACTGCATATGAGGAAATTACATTGGTACCTAAAAAGTGTTTGGTCTCAACATTCACAGCTTGGAGACAGTAATACTACTAATTCCCTGCCTACAACAGGAGTTTCGATGGTGGGCACAGGTATGTCACCTCAAGGGTCAGCCTTTCACTCTTCCCACAGCCAGGCAGACTTTAACAACAGACGCCTTGGATTATGCATGGGGAGCACACATGGCAGGAAAATGTATTCAGGGCAAATGGACCACAGACCAAATGCATCTTCACATCAATCAAAAAGAGATGCTAGCTGTACAAAATGCCCTTGCAGCTTTCAAGGATCTTCTACATCCAGGACAATTACTATTAAAAACAGATGACACCACTGTAATGTGGTACATAAACAAGGGGGCACTCATTCTTACCCCCTATGCAGACAAGCCATGACCTTGTCGAGCACAGCTCTAACCTACAAAGTTCATCTGCAAGCACGCACAATTCCTGCCAGGAAAGAAAAACACTCCAGCAGACGACTTGAGCAGAAACATCATGGATCCTCACGAGTGGAAATTAAATCCACAAGTCTTCAGCATGATAATGCAAAAATTGGGGTGCCCGGATATAGATCTCTTTGCCTCACCACTGAATTATCATCTACAAAAATTCTGCCCAAGGACTTATCACACACAAGCATGGAAAGTGGATGTTTTCATTCAGCTGGAAAAGCCTAAATGTTTATACCTTCCCACCTCTGCCTCTCCTTACAAAGGTACTCCTAAAAGCCAGACGAGAGAAACCGCAGATGATTCTGATTACTCCGGACTGGCCACGCCAGCATTGGTACCCCATCTTAAAGAACTTGGCTCAAGGCCCACCTTGGATTTTGCCTCAAATTCCACACCTTCTGACTCGGCAAAACAATCAGATACTGCACAGCCAGCTCAAAACCTTAAACCTGGCTGCATGGCAGATTCATTAGCCAAACCGACAACTCTCTAAAGCTGTTATGGATGTTATTCTGGAGGCTAGGAGGCCTAGCACCAGGAAATCTTATTCAGAAAAGTGGAAGAGATTCTGTGCCTGGAACCAGACTCAAAACCTTGATCCTCTGGTCCCTAACATTCCTCCGATACAATACCTGACTGAGATGCTGGACAAAGGACTATCCTTCTCATCCATTAAGATTCACGCTTCTGTTATCTCTGCTCATTACAACACAGATCCTCCTATTTTCTCTCACCCATTGCTAAAGCAGTACCTCAGAAGGGCTAAAAACATAAGACCGCCCAGGAAAGCACCAACACCAACTTGGGATCTCAATTTAGTTTTGGAAAAGCTCACTTCGCCTCCTTTTGAACCAGCCAATTCAGCAGAGTTAAAATATGTATCATGGAAAACTGCTCTGCTTCTGGCAATAACCTCAGCACGAAGAGTCTCAGAGCTGCAGGCACTAATGGCAGTGGTACTTTTTATCATTTTCCACCAAGACAGGGTTTCTTTAAGAACAAACCCTACCTTTATGCTTAAGGTGGTATCCAGTGTGGCTCTTAAACTATTCACTTGCCAACATTTTATCCAAATCCCCAGAATAAAGGTGAGAGATTTCTACATTCCTTGGACATACACAGGCAATTGTGCTTCTACTTGGACAAAACAAAAGCTTTCAGAAAATCTGAACAATTGTTTGTATCATATGCTGCAGGATCACAGGGAAAGGCTATTTCAAAGCAGACCATTTCAAAGTGGATAGGACACTGTATCCGGTTCTGCTACACCCAACATGGGAAACCTGTACCTAGTAATATTAGACCACATTCCACCAGGGCAACTGCCAGTTCTACTGCCTACCTTAGAGGAGTACCTACCAAAGATATCTTGGAAGCCGCAACTTGGAGTTCAGTGCACACTTTTACCAAGCATTACCATTTGCCTCTTTATTCTAGATCCAGAGCTGGCTTTGCCACTGCAGTGCTGCAGGGCCTCATAGCCACACCAAATCCTCTATAGAGCCAGCCACCCAAACTCAGCTTTGGGATTCTACCCAAGTGTAATGACTGCAGCAGTGAAACACGATGAACATAGTACAGTTTTGTACCTACCATAAATGTAGATGTTAGTGTCTTCACTGCTGCAGTCCAGGTTACCCCCCCCCGCCAGCCCCTCTTTCTTATCGGGGTCTAACCTATACTATCTATGTGGTGTATTTATTTTTACCTTTTTTGTATGTTTTATTAGCAACTTGTATACCATGCGCACTGACGTCAGGGAAGAGGCGACAGCAACCGACGCTGGACCAAGACTTTGGAACTCAGGCCGACTGTGGGCCCGCCTGACGGCAGGATAACCCAAGTGTAATGACTGCAGCAGTGAAGACACTCTTAACGTCTACATTTTTGGTAGGTACAAAACTGTACTTTGAAATGTAACCTGGGAAAATTCTGTGAGCAGCTCACTGCAAATACTGGTTGCCTTTGCCCCATCATTCCTGAAAGCAGAATTTCTTTCTGCAGACCCAACTTTATGGCAAGTGTACTGCGTTTATTTTTCAGGTATGTCATTGGCAGTTTTGCGTAATTCATACTTGGAGAGTCACTGTAATCAAATTCCTTGTATGCGTTTATACTTGGCCAATAAATGTGATTCTTATTATGATTAAGACAAAATTTAAAATTAACAGTATAGTCCGGGTATGGACCTATGTGGAGGTGAGATTTGGAATGAAGTTTTGTATAATTCAGTAAGTTTTTATATTTACATGCCTGTCTGCTGCTTGGATAGAATACCCCGGCGTCTTGGGAAATATTAAGTTACATGAAACTGTCATTAAATTGGCTGAAGATGTTGAGTGAAGCGCTTACAGTGCTAGGGGTTTTAATACATCTGACTGAAACAGGATACACTTCAAGATGGAATTGTTTTCTGCCTCACTTTTAGTTGTAATCCTTGTGTTTGCAGTTGGTGGGAATTTGCATATGAATTTTAGTTTTGCTCTGTTTTTAACTTGTGCCTTTTCTTAGCTTTTTTCCTGTTTCACTAACAAGCACAACTTTTTTTTTTCAGATTATGTATATTTTGAAAATTCTTCCAGTAATCCTTATTTAATAAGAAGAATAGAAGAACTTAATAAGGTAATGATACATTTACTAGTAAGTGTGCCTTGCTCACCTGATGTGATTTGGCTATATGTACCTTACACTTAACATTGAGTTAATGGTTATTGAATGCCCTTGCGGATTGTAACAAGTGAATAGAGGTAGAGACAACAGAAGAAAAACTAAATCTAAGTTAAGAGGGTTAATGTAAATGGAAAAAAGGAGTGGTTACTTCAGCAGCATAGGCTAGGCTTGGTTGTAAAAACCGAGTACCTAAAGCTGAGTTGTAGCCTTTTAAAACACTTTGAATATATGTGAACCCAAAGACTACAGCTCACTGGCCATGTGGTACAGAGGTAGATCTTTGGTGCTGGGTTACTAGTCATCCATGATGTGATAGTCCTATACTAAATAATCTAGGACTTAATGTCAGTGCTAGCACAGCTTGATAGTAAAACTTGCTCCAATTGCCTGTAACCTACTCCCTTCTCATAAGTTATGTATGCTACGACTTTCAGTTTTTCAGCATATGTTATTTATTTTATTTTTACATTTAACTGGGTTAGTCTGGGTTCTTAGAAGCCCTTTTTCAGCAGAGACCCGAGGAGAAAAGCTCCAAAAAAAAAAAAAAAAAAAAAAAAAGTTTTAAGTAAACAAGTAGTAAGAACAAAGATAAACACAGATCATATTTTAAGTGTACATACTTCTGAAGTAATTACATAACATGCAATAAAGGAATATACATAGGTACTTATTAGGCTATTGTTCTGATCTTACACTTAGTCTTGTATTCCCATGGTGTTTTTAGCCCTTTTTGTATTGCAGACAAATACACCATAGGCTGATCAAGGATATGTTGGGACATTTGTTTTCCCCATCCACGGGTGACTGAGTACTAAACTGAGTGTGGATTTGTGGTTAGCTAATCCATTCATCCAAATTACATTTGAATAGAGTAGGAGAAGTACTGTGATGATAAACCTGTTCTTCCAATTTGTTCTGTTTATGTTGCAAAACAGATTGAGGTAACCATCTCCAAGAGGAGAAAACTGCAGAGAAAACCCAGAAAGTTGAGTCTGTCTGGACCAGGAGACATTAGAAGGAAGTATGCCCAACAGAACTATTGACTTCTGGCATCTTGGTTAAGAGTAAAATGGCTGCATTCCAGAAATTTCAAGTCTTGGGAGACTGCAGGCATAGAACAAATGTCCTGCAGAGGTGTCTGTAGTTCCAGTATGAATTTGCATATCCTTTTAGGTTTAATAGTCCTCCATTACTCTCCCTGATTGAACATGCTGGTCCAGAGTATAGTGGGTAATTTGTCCCCTATTCCTATTTCTTTGTATAAATCAACATGTTCTTTATTTTGATCACTGCTGCAGTAATCTTAATTATATGGGTTCTACCCTGCTTTCAAAGCTTTAGAGCACTTTCCACACAGCATAACTATCAGGCAGTTTGAGCTGCACTGACTATAAAAGACCAGTTTGGGCATGAAGCCATTCCTGGCTTTACTGCTGCCAAAGAGTGTTCTGAGGCATTCAAGGGTAGATGGTTGGCTTGTGCATTCATTTGCTGGGCAGGTAAGTTCCCTTGGGGGTGGGGTAATGCCTGTTTTCTTAGTTTTACATTTTGTTGATGTTTTAGTACTTTCCACTTAGTTATTTTAAAGCTAGGAGTGTTGCTTTTTAAATGACTGTCCAGAGACTATGTTGTGTCTTTCGGCTTTTCCCGGTTGGGGGTCGCCACAGCAGAACTCCAGTCCGCTAATGATTGGTAGTTGATTTTTACGTGCCGAGTTACCAGCCCTGACGCACAACGTTCAACGAAGGTACGTCCATTCACGCATGTCTCCACGCAGAAGATGTTCTAGCTGAGAATCGAACTGGACAGCGTCTTACTGTGAGGCGACAATGCTACCGCAGCACCACCACCGCGGTCACTGTAAAGAGACTATAATTTACTTTTAATCGGAGCAGTCCTTTTTTTTTCTGTTTGTTTAAAGGTAAGGTAACTTAAAACCTTTTTTTCTTTGGTGAATTTTTTTTTTTCCTCTTTTTTTTTTTTTTTTGTTGGGCTGTAAGTGGGTTTTGTTTAGGTGCTTTTTCTGTCCGAGTAACTTTTGTGGATTAGTAATGTTTACCTGCAGTTGCTGCTTCACCATTTTTAACTTAACCATGGAACATACTATCAGTCCCATGTCATCCTTCCAGGCACAAAATGAAAGTTTGTTTGCCTCCGGTGCAGGTGGGTGGCTCTGTTGTGGCCATTTGTACCTCAGACATCTTTTTTTTTTTTTTTTTTTTAACACTGATCTCTCTGGTGTAGCACCAGCAGCCACTATGGACTGAGAGCTTAGCCATGTCCACTATAGCTGTTGGGGTCCCCTCTGTAGTCAAGGTGGAGACTCTCCTAGTTCATTGGTTCATAGGTTGATACTAGGCTATCTGCCCTAGGGCATTTATAAGCCTAGCCAGAGTGTGTTTGGCTTTCACCACCCTTTTAGATTAGTTGACTGTGCCTCTGTATAGTAGGTCACAGAAGGTAGCCCTTTTAAGGTTAGTTTACTGTACCTCTGTCAAGCAGGGACACAGAAGAGATCCCAGGGGTAAACTTACGATCTCCCATCCACTCGTCAAGATTTCTCTTGAAGGGGGTCAGTGAGGGGCTCTGCCCAACATGGATTGGGATTTTGTTTCAGAGTGAGGGGAGCCTCTGGGATATGAATCTGTCCCTCCAGCATGTCCTATTTATTTCTGTGCTGAGGTTCAAGTCCCTGGAGCATGTAGCTCTAAGGGATTTGGATTTCTTGAGGTGAAGCATGTCCATTAATTCTGGGTTGGACGTGGCTTTATACGTCCGACACAGATGGCCTCTGAGTAGGCGGTACGCAACTGAGTAGAGCTGGAGTTTCTTTAGCCGAACCGCATAGGGCATCTGTTTGAGCCCCTTGATCCTCTTGGTGAGAGACTTTTGGGGTCTTTCCAGTTGCTGCAGGTGTCCGATAAGGTACATCCCAAGCGAGGCATTGTACTCAATTATGGGCCTGATAAGTGATGAGTAGAGGGGCACAATGACCTCTCTTGATCTAGATGTGAACCCTTTCTTGATAAGGTGGGCTATATAGAAGGTCTTTCTAACCACTTGGCAAGCTCTCCTTTGACAATCACGTTGCCAATCTACTTGGATCCCCAAGTCCCTATTTACTTCTTCCGTACTTAATGGATTGCCACCTATGTGGTAATTTGCGGGCACTTTGTTTTTCCCAAAGGGGATGACTATGCACTGTTTGGCATTTAGCTTTAGGCCATGGCTCTGGCACCAGTTATCCATCTCTGTGAGACCCTTTTGGAGGATGCTTGTGTCAGCCGGAGAGTCTTTTACGGCACCCAGTTTGCAGTCATCTGCGAACTTGGTCAGCCATAGTCCACCTGTGTTAGCCTGTACCTCTGAGAAATATATACCGAACAAGAGAGGTCCCAGGACTGAGCATTGTGGGACACCACTTCTAACTGGTTTAGAGTCTCACATGGCACCTGCTATTCTGACCATGTGGGTTCTATCCCTGAGCCAGTTTGCAACCCATCTTGTGACATAGGGGTTGATATTTAAGCTGGTGAGCTTATTTATGATGCCCGAGTGGGGTATTGTGTCGAAGGCTTTTGCGAGGTCCAGGTAGGCTATGTGGACTACCTTCCCTTCATCTATGGCTTTGGTAACTGTTTCAAAGAAGTCGACCAGGTTCAAGAGGCAAGATCTGCCCTTAACGAAGCCGGATTGGGTAGGATCCAGTGTCTGGAGGTTCCCAAAGTCTTTGTTTATGATTTCCATGATGATACACTCCATAGCTTTGCAGACCCGGCTATTCAGGCTTATAGGGCGATAGTTTCTGGGGTCTGTTGTGGCACTGCCTTTGTGGAGTGGGACCACTGTTGCTGTACGCCATTCCTTGGGTACCATATCCTGTAGTAAGGCTGAGATTGAACAGTGACTTTATAGGAGGGTTTAGTTCTTCTTGGAGCTTGTGTAAAATGCAGCCCAGGACACCGTCTGACACCGTCTGGTCCCACTGATGCTGTGTTTGCTTTGGAGAGGGCAGCTCTCACCTGTATATCTGTGATCTCAGGAAGGCTACACTCTGTTGGGATAGACATTAGCTCTTTTGGTGGGGGGAAGGGGGGAGAAGTTTGCACTGAACCTTTCTGCCAGGATGTTGGCAATATCTGTGGGTTCAGTGTATTGTCATTTTGCACCAACTCAGAGCATATCTGGGAGTTGCTTCCCAGGTTTCTGACATGGGTAAAGAAGGCTTTGTGATTATCTTTAGTGTCTTGTGCAATTTTTCTTTCGAAGCTGGCCTTAGATGATTTTATGAGGGATCGTAGTTTCTTGCTAGTACTGATCAGTGACGCCTTCCCTTTTTGGGATTTTGCTGTGTCATATAGTAGCTTTCTCCTTCTGTTGTATAGCTTATTTATGGCCGGGGCCCACCAGACAGGTCTCCTGCCTTTGGAGGAGTGAGTCTTGGTTTTATTTGGGATAGCATGCTCCATGCATTCCTGTAGGTGTCCATAGAATTCTTTTGTAAAGGATTCTGCATTTTGGGCTGTAGAAGGATTCCACCTCAGTTTTGAGAAGTGTGAAGTTTGCTTTTGAGAATTTCTTCACCGTGGTTTCCTTGGCTAGGGGTGGGGATGGAATATGGATGTCCAGTGAGATTTGTTTATGCTCTGATCTTACCAATGAGTGGTATACCTCCTGGTGTGGAACATGGAGACCCGATGTTGGTGATGACCAGATCCAATATGTTTTCCCCTCTTGTGGGAGTGGTGACCAGTTGTTCCATAGCATTTGAGTTTATAAATTCTAGGAACCGTTGGGCGAGGGTGTTTTTGGGCTTGAGTAGTTTTCCCAATCGATGTTTGGGTAGTTGAAGTCACCCAATATAATAGTGTTTGGAGAGACCTTCATATTCTCCAGTGTTCTCAGGAAAGCCGAGTGAGGTTCCTGTGTTTGGGAGGGTGCTCTGTAGCAGGCTACAAACTGAAAGGCAGTTTTGCCCACTGTTTGTTGCACATGGATGGTCTCTGACGCTTCGTGCAGTGCCACTAACCTGGAGGTGTAGGTATCTTTGATAAATATGGATACTCCCCCTCCTTTTGTGGTTCGGTCCGAGTTTTGGCGCCGGAAAGCATGGTATTAAGTATATCCTGTTAGTGCTGGGGTGCTCTCAATAGCCTTGAACCAGATTTCTGTTACTGCACAGATATCGATATTCTCCATACTGAGGAGAGTCTCGAGTGCGTGCAGCTTGAGGTTTAGACTTCTGGCGTTGAGCAGCATTACCCTTAGTTTTTTTTTCATTGTGTTGTCTATGGGGGTGGGTTTGTCTTTTGAGCCTTTCCTAAAAAAGGCACTATGGGGGAGGCAAGAGCCTTTGCCAGTATTCGAAAACCCAGGGGTGACAGGTGCAAGCCGTCCCTAGCGAAGCAACGTGGCTTGTCGAGTATGCCATCCCAGGCTGACAGATACTGGATCCCGTTTGAATGACACCAATACTTTAGCCAGTTGTTAAAATTGATCATTTTGTCTTTATACTGTGGCATCATTCTTGGTGAGGGTAAGATGCTACTCAGGGTCAGGGTCATACCGGCCTGGGCTACATGATCAAAGAGCTCCTGTACGTCTTTTTTCATGTAGTCCAGGGAGGTACGTCTCAGGTCATTCGCACCAGCATGGACAATGACGGAGTCATATTTGTACTTGCTTTGGAGTGACCCGAGTGCTTGTGTTATGTGGTGGATCCTGGCACCTGACTGGCAGCTTACAGTGACCACCTCCTTGTTCAGCTTGGTGAGTGGGACGTCAGTGTGTCTGACAATAGAGTCACATATTACAAGTGTATTAGGTGTGTTGTTTAGCCTTAAGGGCTGTGACTGTGTGGCATGCTGACTTTGTGAGCTATGTGTTATATGGATGTTGTTTTGTGGTAGGTGTTGCTTGGACGTCTGCTTTGGAGGTCTCTGCTGCTTGGGCAGATTTTTATTTAGAGCCTCCGAGTATGTTTTTGTGCGTTTGTGTTTGATTTGCTGATGCGATAGGTCTATGTGAGACTGGATTTGTGGTGTGTGTGGTTACCTTCTCCTCCTGACAGGCTATGCCAGTACTGGGTTGAGAGAGCTTAGCCTCCAGTTTGGCTATATAGTTGCATCTCTCACATATATTTGAGCTTGTTGGGAGGAGGAGAGGGTGGTCTGTATAGATAAGGCAGTTGTAACATTGCCTCAAGATTCCCAGATTCACCAGCTGGACTGGAGAGTAAGATTCACCAGCTGGACTGGAGAGTAAACTCGAAACTGACCTTTGGACATGCCTGGATTATATAGGGAACTACTTATTGAGTGATCAGAAAGAACCAATAGGGAGCAAGTGTGCAGAAGGAGTATGAGGATGTAGTGCTTTAGTTTGTGTTTACCTGTGTGATTACTTATAAGAGCAAGTGCAGTGCTTTAGAATGAAAATAGAGTGCTTAATTAGAGATTTAGATCAGTTCTAAGGGAAAAAGTGAAAAGCAGACTTTGTGGAGCCGGGAATACTTTAAAGCTGTTTAAGTGGCGCTGCCCGACGCTGCTCTGAGCGGAAGCCCGTGCAAAAAAAGAGTTGCAGGGTTTTAAGAGAGAGAGAGATCAAGGAGTTTGGAATTGGACCCAAAATGGCCAATAAAACTACAGCTTCTAGGCAGTAACCACTCCTACAGGGACAGGCAGGCTGCTCATTGTTAACCACTGCCACTGGTGAACACAGAGACTTCCCTTTAGCCTAAGCAAGCACTGGCCTCCAAGAAACTTAGACAGTTCAGAACAGAAAATCTGTAACTGAACTTTCTTAAATTTCAGAAAGTGGGGAAAAAAGCAAGATTTTTTTTTTTTTTGAGTTTAAAGGTAGCAGAGATACACAAGTAACAAAATATTCACAACAGTGCAATAAATGATCCCACACTTGAGTGCTAGGCCAAAGTCAGGTAACATGCAATTTTAAGAGAAAAAACTATTTTAAATTGTGCAACACAGGAAAATGCAGTAAACATGCTCTAGAGGTTTTCTAAATACTGTTTCTAATACAGTTATAAACTTTAGCAAGCCGGAAAATGCTGAAAAGTAGGCGGCAAAGCAGTAATTCTAAACAAAAAAATCAGAAGAAGCGTTTTCTCCCTTGGTAGGTGCTTCAGCAACAACTAACAAGCCTGGAAAGACCTGGGAGAGGGAATGGACAAGATTTCCCTGTCATGTTAGAGGGCTGTGCCCATCCCTTGGGAAGCAGCTGTTGTCATTAACACTAACATGTAACACTGGTAGCCCCACATGTCCTCCTGTTCTTATGTTGCATTATTCTAATATGTGGGATCCTCTGTCTCTGGTCACCCAAACATCCAGCTGCTATACAAAAGCTTATTCTGGCTGCTGTAAGATGCATGGGACGTTAAACACAGGGACCATAAACCATGGGCCATAAATGTGACATCCACAAGCACAGACCTCAGAACTTCTCTGCTGCCAGTTGAACATCAGCTCTCTCATTCTGCTCCGCCCAGGTGACTCCGGAAAAGATAAATATCCCATTGGGGATTTTTTTTCTCCTTTTTGCTAAGCTTGGTTACCGTATTATTTACTTAGTAGTTTCTGTCCATGTCATCTAGGAAAGGAAAATTTAAGTGCGGTTGACGAATTCGGCACAGACAGCCACAACCTCTACTTATTCTGCTTAAGGCCTTTCCACGACTAGCAAGCATGTTCCGTTTGCCAGTTGTTTGTGCCCAAAACACTGTGGAGGCATCTCACAGCCCACAAGCTTTTTCTCAAGAGCCAGCATCTCAAACGCCTTGCCTTTAGGTATGGAACTGGAATTGGCCGAATTGGCTGAACCACTGAAAGACCAAGGTAGCTAGACCTGATACTGCACCTCCAAGAATGGGTGCCCCACTAGCTGCTGGTTTAGTGGCTGAGGTATGTCCGCTAGGCTTGGCGACTTCAGGTACAACTTTGGACACTGCCCTTGCTTCTCCAGCCTGCACATCCATGGAGGTACCAATTGCGTCAGCATCCGATGTCTGGAGGGGTGACCAGGTTCGCCCAAATGACTGGTGTTACTGCCCGTTACCAAGGAAGGTGCCTCTACTCCTAGGGTGAAGTCTGACACTAGGCCTTCACCTACCTACCCAGCACCTAAGATGCAAACTCTAAAAAGGAAACAAAACTCTAAGCACCTGTCGCCCCCTCAGAAGTAATGCTCAGTTGGCAGGCATTTTCCCAGTCTTTCAGGCCTTCCTGGCCCTGAAGCCTACCTAATCAGACTCCTGCAGCTCTTCCAGCCTTGAGCCCCAGGCCATCTTCTGCTGGCCCATTGCCACAGTTTCATGAGGAAGACTACTCCTTCAGGTGAGTCCCTGTCCTATACCTCGCAGCTGGCTTCCCCGTTTGAATACTGCTCTGCTGACGAGGATTCTTTGGAGGGTGATTCCACACCTGAGGACATCACCTTTGGTAAACTCTCTAAAATGAGGGAATATTTTAAATGAGACTTCACACAGATGACAGAAGTACAGAAGAGGTACTATGACCTTCTGCAGATGGATTCGCCCTCTCCCGCTATTCCTCCTGTAATCCCAGCATATTTAGGCGCTTTTGTCTCAACTTACAAGACTCCAGAGTCTCCGCCACAAGCCCGTAAAAGACCAGACGGGTTAGGTAAGAAGATTTAACCCTAGCATTTACAGCCATCAATTACCAAATGCATATGGTCAAATACACCTTAGACCTAGTCTCTCGCTCCATGAATCTGCTGTCTTCCATTCCAGATTTTCCTACCAAATCTGAAGTTGCGTCTAATCTTTCTTTAGCTGCACAAGTCACCAGACATTCCATAAAATGCAGCTATGATGCTGCAGATGCATCAGCATCAGTTCTAAGTAGGTACTCCTGGCTCAGGCTACAGCCTCTGCCAGATGACTTCAGAAATGAGATTATGAATGCCCCTCTTGACAAACTTCCTTTTCGGAAAGCAGTCTGCAGAATTGTTTAAAAGACTGCAGGAAAAGAGCAAGGAATTGCAAGACCTCAATTTTCTTTTTCACCAGTGCCTAAATTTCATAGAAACTACCCTGTTAAGCCAAGTTTTGTCAAGAGGCCCTCTACACCTTCCACCTCCAAGTTCAGGAAGGGTGTCAGGAAACCTTTTTTCTTCCAGGCCTACCTCTTAAGCTGTCCAAGACTGCTCTTTCCTGACGGGCCTAACAACATGCGACTGTGTAAACACCCCTCTCAATCTTACTGTTTCTGCCAGCCTCTCACTGTCTTCCTCTGTGGTAACAAATAATCTCAGACAACTGGGTTTTGTCAGTTGTGGAAAAAGGACTTTTATAACTTGGAAGGAAAAACCTGCCCCAAAAGGTATTCTCCTCCCTCCAAAAAAAATACGCATCTCATCCCTCAAGTGATCCAAGATCTGGTCCTACAGGGCTCAAAAGAAAGGGTCCCCCCAGGACAAGGAAGGCCAAGGATATTCATCTTGTTTCATTGTTTCAGTCTTTACAAAATGGGTTATCCGGCCTCCGGTAGCCCGCAGTCGGCCAGAATACCAAATTCCTTTGTATTTGATGTAGTCTGCCTTCAGATTAAGGCCAACATCAGGTATAAAGGAAGGCAGCAGACACCATTTCCTCAGTCTTTCTTGCCACGGAGCCCGAAGCAGAAGCATTTTGCACGAGTGCCAGTCGGCAGAGTACCTTCCTTTTGTATTCCGACTGCTTGGATGAAGCCATCCTCAGATTAAGTACCCCATTGGGGACCCTCTTTTTTTTTTTTTCTTGCTTTAACGAATGTCAGAGAAAGTTAATAACTGTCTTGTCTGTGGAAAACAGATTCTGCACCGTGATTTTCATTACTTTTGTATCACTTGTTTGGACCTTGAGCACAGTGTCCCTAATTGTGTTCTGTGTGCTTCTTCCAACCTGCGTACCATATACCGTAGAATTATGATTTTGGTCAAGCATTTCGGAGTTTGGCCTGAGTTCGTCGGTATGGCGTCTTCTGGTCTCCCAAATTCAGATGTTCCTAAGAAGCACAAGAATGAGGACTGCGATGGGCCTAGGGTCAAATTAGCCGATGATGTCCCTGTTAAGTTGGTTGTCGGCCCAGCGGTTGTCGGTGAGGCGCTTTCATTGCCCCTGCAGTCCACGACTGTTCAGCAGCAGACATCTGCGGACAACTTTTCTGAGTCCTCCATACCACAGGCTTACGCTTAGTCTTCCGACACTCCGCCAGTCGCCGCCTCTGATGGATCCGTAGCCGCTAAGCAGGTGTCTGCTTCTGAGGCCTCTCTTCTCTGCCTGGAGACCAGATCCAGACCGACCTTGGTTCAGACTACTGTGGTGGCTAGGCCTCCCTGAGTCCCTCCGGCTTTTTAGCAGACCTTCCATCCAAAAATCTACTCCAAAGCACGGGCAGGACTCACCTCAAATGCCTCAGTCTCAGATTAAAATGGCTAGTGATCTCATAACCCTTATCAGGGGCTCTCTGCCACCTCCATGTAAGAGGGCTAGGGAATTGTCCCCAGAAGTTTTGTCTGCCTCAGACTCTGAGGTTTCCAGTAACTCTGCTGATCAGGAAAACTCTCAACTTTTTTCTGATTTTGAGGATTCTGATGTAGAAGACTCCATCCCTTCTGCTTCCCCTCCAGAAGATTTTTCTTTTGGAGATGCTCTGAATACTCAGGGAACATTTAAAATGGGAAAGCCAAGACTATCCTCAGTCTAAAACTGGTTAGGGCATTCTTGGATTTGCCACAGCATATGCCTTTGGCTATCCCTCCAGTTTTGGAAGTTGTTTGTTTTCATGGAGAATTCTTTAACTCTTAATTCTGTTCCTCCTGATCCCAGAAAGCCTGACAGGTATAGAGTTCCTGATTCTCATCAGTTCCTTTTCAAGAATCCTACTGCTGATCCAGAGATTATTTCTCGGGGCCCTAAAGGTGTTGGTCACGGTTGCTAAAAATCCTATTCCTTTGGACAGGGAATCTAGGGCCTTGGATATATGGCATAAAAAGGTTTGTACTTCTTCCACCCTGGCTATTCGGTCGGTTAATTGTCTTTTTTACATGCTTAAGTATCAGCAGCATATTCTGGAGGCCATTAAGGCTAAAATTGCTGGTGATCCTTCCCTGATGGGAGAGTAAGGACTTGCAGATTTATTGAATTCTACCACTGTTGTCACTAAACATTCACTACATTGTGGTTTTGACACTTTGGAGGCTTCTTGCAGGGCAGCTGCCACTGGTTCTGTTATTAAAAGACCTGCTTGGCTCAAGGAACAGATCCTTTCTGAGCTTGTCAACTCTAAATTACTAGATGTACCTTTGCACAAGGACAATCTTTTTGGCAGCAAAGCAGAAGAGGTGTTGAAAAAGTTGGAGGATAAGGCTAAATCTATGCAAACTGTTGAGGACTTTCTGCAAGTTCAGCCTCCTCGTTTTAGTAGACATTACCCTTCTAAAAAGTGGACTTTTCCTGACCCCTAGTAAGCAGGGTTGCACTAGGCCTAGGGAGTTGCAGGTCTTCGAGGGGACAGACTTCCACCCCTCTAAGGCTATGCACTGGCAGGCTTCCTCTTCAAAATCGGGGAGTTCTAAGCAAACTTCCCAAAGCAAACATTCTCAATGACTCTGGCCTTCCCTTGCCTGCCTCTGCGGACCCAGGGTTTCCTTTGGGGATAGGTTAGCACTTTTTTTGCAGATGTCTGGTACACCATCACAGAAGACAAATGGGTGCTCAAAATAGTATCCCAAAGCTAAGAGTTCTCCTTTCATACTTTCCCTACTCTCCAAGGATACCCAGATATTCCCCCTCTTCAAAGGGCAGAAGCAGAACATCAAGTGTCTTCTTTGCTAAACCTGGTAGCAATAGAGCCAGTTCCTACACTGCAGATAGGCCAGGGTTTCTACTCTACTTTTCTTGGTTCCCAAAAAAGGGGCACCTGGCGCCCTATTTTGGATTTGGCCATTCTAAACACTTTTCTGATTCCCAAGTTCAAAATGCTCACTCTTAAGCAGTTACTGCCAATGCTGGCCAAGGATTCCTGGCTGGTGACTTTGGATCTCAAAGAAGCTTATCTGCACATCCCAATAAGGGAAAGCTGCAGGCAGTTCTTTCACTTCAGGGTGGGGAACAGGCACTTCCAATTCTCTGCACTGCCCTTTGGCTTAACTACTGCTCCCAGAGTTTGTACAAAATGCCTAGCTCCAGTCATTGCTTTTTGCAGGCAAAGAAACATTCAAGTTTGCCCTTACTTGGATGGCTGCCTTATTCAGGCAAACTCTCCAGAGCAACTTCTAAAGGAATTGGACTTTGTAAAGAACCTTCTCACCTCTTTAGGCTACACTATCAATGAAAAGTCAAAATTGGTACCCACCAGGGCGTCTGTATTCCTGGGAGCGAGTCTGAACACAGCTGCCCAGATGGTATTCCTCCATCAAGAGAAACAAATGGATCTTTCGAATTATTTCAAGAACTTGTCAAGCATGACCCAACTCTCTGCAAGGCAATTCCTGCAAGCCTTGGGATTCATGGCTTCACGTATTCTGATGATTCCGTATGCCAGACTGCATATGAGGAAAATCCTTACCTCAAACACCTTTGGTGTCAACACACTCTGGATTTAGACTTGATACATCTCTGATTCCCTGCCTGCAGACTGAGTTCCTTTGGTGGGCGATGGCCTGTGCACAGAACAAAGGCCTGCCTTTCTCTCCACCTCCTGCCAGCCAGACTCACCACAGATTCTTCGGACTACGCTTGGGGAGCACATCTAGAGGGCAGATGCATTCAGGGGACTTGGAACTATCAGCAGGTTCATTTGCACATAAATCTGAAGGAATTGATGGCAGTCCAGCAGGCCTTGATGGCTTTCAAGCATCTTCTCTGTCCTGGTACTCTTAGTCAGGACAGACAACATCACAATCATGTGGTACATCAACAAGCAGGGAGGGACTCACTCTTACCCCCTATGTAGACAAGGCATGAGACTATGGTCCTTGGCAGCTTCCATGGGCATTCATCTGATAGCTCAGTTTCTTCCAGGAAGGCTGCAGACCGGATGAGCAGGCAGGTCCTGGATCCTCACGAGTGGCAACTAAACAAGACCATCTTCTATCGCATCATTCAGTGTTGGGGCACTCCCCGGGTGTATCTCTTATCTCCGATCAACCACCTTCGTCCAACCTTCTGCACTAGGGATCATCACGACAAGGCTTGGAAAGTGGATGCTCTTTCCCTTGGACACAGTTCTCTATCTTTGCATTCCCTCCTCTGCCTCTTCTTCCCAGAGTACTGTTAAAGATAAGGGGTGAAAAACCAAGGGCCATCATCATAACTCCAGACTGGCCCCAGGCAACATTGGTGCCCACTACTTCGCAGTCTCTCCCACTCTCAAGCTTGGCATATTCCCCTGATACCAGATCTCTTGGCTTGGGGGGGATTCTGCATCCTCATCTTCAGACTCTACATTTGGCAACCTGGCTCATAATTTATACATTTCCCAACAGGTGGTTGAGGTCCTGCGTGAGGCCAGGAGGCCTAGCACTAGGAAATCTTACGCAGATAAGTGGAAAAGATTCTCCATTTGGATGCAGACTAGAGGCGAAGACCCTTCTCAGTGTTCTCTTCCTCTTATTCTGGACTTTCTGGCAGGCTTGCTTAGTGGTGGGCTTTCTTTTTCTTCTGTTAAGATTCATGCTTCAGCTATTTCTTCTCCTTGTTCTTTGAACAACACATTTTCTCTTATCCCTTGATAAGTTTCTCAGGGGTGCTAGCAATTTAAAGCCTCCCAGGAGGGCACCTACTCCTTATTGGGATCTTCATTTTGTGCTTGAGAAACGTACTCTGTCTCCTTTTGAACCAGCTGCCTCAGCAGATTTGAAGTTTCTGTCCTGGAAAACTGACTTTCTCTTGGCTATTACTTCAGCTAGAAGAGTTTCTGAGCTGCATGCCTTAATGGCAGTAGAGCCTTTTATCATCTTCCATGTGGATTGGGTTCCTCTTCGAACCAATACCTTCTTTATTCCTAAGGTGGTTTCTAGCCTGACTCTTAACCAGTCTATCCACCTGCCTGCCTTCTTTCCTATTTTTCAGAATAAAGGGTAGAGGTTACTGCATTCCCTGGATGTATATAGACAGCTTAGATTTTACCTGGACAGGGCTAAATCTTTTCAAAAGTCAGATCACTTGTTGGGTCACTTTTGCTCCTGGAGCTCAGGGCAAAGCTATTTCTAAACAGACCATTTCTAAGTTGATTCCTCGTTTTATTCACTTGTTTACAACATGGCAAGGTTCCTCCACAGTCTATTAGGACCCATTCTACTAGAGCAAGCATCTACCTCCGCAGCCTTTTTAAGAGGTGTCCTTGGGGACATCCTGGAAGAAGCTACTTGGACGTCTGTCCACACTTCCACTAAATATTAGAATTTACCCTTGTTTTCTAAGTCCAGGGCTGGTTTTGCCCCTGCAGTGTTGCAGGGCATCCTTACCAACCTTTAAACAGTGAGTGTTCCTCCTCCCTTTTAGTTTTCTTTCCTGGGTTTTTGGAATAGACCCATTTTGTAAGGACTGCAACAGTGAAACATTATGAACATAGTATAGTTGTTTATACTTGCTATAAATGTAGATGTTTGAGTATATTCACTGTTGCAGTCCTAGATGATGTTCGTGTTTCATTGTTGCAGTCATTACATTTGGGTAATCTGCTGGCAGGTTGCCCTCAGTCGGCTTGAATATCAAAGTCTTGGGTCCTACGTCGGTTGCTGTCTCCTCTTCCATGACGTCAGGGGTATAAAACATGCAGCCGACACCATTTTATTCAGTCTTTCCTGCTGCGCGGTGCCCGAAGCAGAAGCAGTTTGCAAGTGCTGGTCGGCAGACTCATGAAATTTTCGCTTTCGAGTTTCAGAACCAGTCTTCAATTAAAGCCAAGTACCCCACTGGGGAAACTTTTTCTTGCTCCTTACTGATGTTAGTAAAAGTTAACAATTGCATTACTTGGAAGCAAATACCTCCATAAGGATTTTCATTTGTACTGTATTCCTTGTCTAGGCCCAGATCATAATGCGCCTTGCTGTCGGTTTTGTGCTAGATTTAACCAATGCACTATTAAGCGTCTGTTTATTTTTGCTTCAAAATATTTTGGATCTGGATTTAATTACCCTGAAATGTTGTCTGATAGCAATCCGACTACCTCAGTACACAAAAAACGCAAAGAAAGAGACAGACCGTCGAGGTCCCAAACAGACTAAGCTTCTCCTAAGCCGTTTGCCGGTACTCGGTGAGGTGCTTTCGCAGCCCCTGATACCCACTACGTTTGAGTCGCAGGCCTCTACCGAGACCCATGCAGAGTCCAGTATGCCATGTGATTCTCAAAGTATTGGACCTGCGGATGTTTCTCCCTTGGATGGGATCTGGAGCCACTGAGCAGGCACCGGCTTCTGAGGGTGTTTTCAGGCCTCAACATTTTTATATAAAACCGACGCCAGCTACAAAAACAAAATCAACTACAAAGTCTAAAAAACCTACTCGTGAGCCATGTGCTCAGGCCCCTATGCCTAAAAAAACAGATGATCAAAATGGCTGAGGACTTAATTACCTTTATCAGGGGTTCTCAACCCCCCCCCCCCCCTGCTAAGAGGCCTAGGCAAGACACTGATTATGAATCTTCAGATCAGGTTTCTATTTCTTCTGATCAGGAATTTTCTATTCCACTCTATGAGGATTCAGATGCAGAAGAATCCATTCCATCTGCATCTCCTCCTGAGGATTATTCTTTTGGAGAAACCCTGCATACTTTAAGGTAACATTTTCATTGGGAGAGTCAGGATTTTCTCTGAATCAAAAAAGAGGCTTAGGGATTTCCTTCTTCCTCAGTATAGGCCTTTGGCCATACCTCTCCTGTATTAGACATTGTTGATGTTTTCAGAATCTAGCGTGAGTCCCGATTCCCTACCTCCGGCGCCTAGTAAGCCAGACCGATATTACAGGGTTCCTGACTCCCACAAATTCCTATTCAAAAATCCTGCTGCTGATCCTGAAACTATCTCACAGGGTCCCAAGGATGTAAAGGCCTCTACAGCCAAAAATCCTACCCCCTCTGATAGAGATTCCAGAGCGCTGGATAGATGGGGAAAGAAGGTTTAAACATCTGCAACCTTGGCAATTAGGGCCTTAAACTGCCAGTTTCATATGCTTAAATATCAAAAGCATGTTATGGGCGTGTTGAAACAGAAAATGATGATGTTTTCTGTGTGGAAAATAAAGAATTACAGGAATTATTGCATGTAGCAGAACAGGTTGGAAAGCATACTTTGCAATGTGGTTTTGATTCTTTGGAGGCCTCTTGCAGGGCCGCAGTTACTGGATCTGTGATTAGAAGGCATGCCTGGCTCAAGGAGCAAAATCGGCCTGATCGTGTTAAAGCTAAATTGTTAGATGCGCCTTAACAGCATGATGCTCTGGTAATAAGGCAGAAGAGGTTTTAAAGAAAATGGAAGACAAAGCTAAATCTATGCAAACTGTAAAAGATTTCTTACAAGTGCAGCCACCTGTTTTCAGTAGTCACTGACTACTAAAAACTGGTTCTTTCCTTTGTCCCAACAGAGCCTCTCAAAGCAAATCCAGGCGCTCAAAAGGACCTAGATACCAATAACAGGGTTCTTACAGGTCAAAGCAATGGGGTGCCTCTACCTCCAAATCTGGAGGAAACAAAGCACAACCCTACAGTAAGCAGTCTCAATGACTTCCCTCTTCCATCACCAAGCACTTATCTTTTGGCAGCCCCCTTGAGGGGGGAATTAGGACTTCATGCTCAAAATTGGCAGTTGATTACCCAGGACAAGTGGGTATTAAACATAGTATCCAAGGGGTACAGATTTCATTTCCATACTTTGCCAATTCCAAATGCTTGGCCAGATCTGCCACAAAATCAATGGGCAGAGGCTCAGAAACAAGTTACGTCCCTCATGGATAATGGGGGCTATTCAACCAGTACCAGAATAGGAAAAAGGACACGGTTTTTATTCAAGACTGTTCCTGGTACCCAGAAAAGACAATGCCTGGCATCCAGTACTGGACTTAGCGATTTTGAACACGTTCTTGGACATTCCAAACTTCAAAATGCTGACTTTACAACAGCTACTGCCCATGCTGGGCAAAAACGCTTGGTTAGTGACTCTAGACTTAAGAGGCATACCTGCATATCCCAATAGTAGATAGTGCAGAAGATACCTCCGCTTCAAGGCAGGTTTTATGCATTACCATTTCTCTGCACTGCCCTTTGGCTTATCTATTGCGCCCAGGGTCTTTACAAAGTGCCTGACACCAGTAATTGCATTTTGCAGACAAAGATGCATACAAATCTATCCTTACTTGGACGACTGTCTCATTCAAGCAGAAAACAAGGACATTCTTCAACATCTGGCGTTTGTAAAAAGGCTTCTAACATGCCTATTGTACACAGTAAACGGAAAGAAATCACAACTGGTACCCTCTCAAAAAATTACATTTCTGGGTGCAAGCTTGAATACAACTGTCCAGATGGCTCACCTTATGCCAGACAAAGGCAACTGACTATATACTTCAAACAGTTGGCAACAAAAAAACAGTTATCTGCAAGACAAATTCTGCAGGCTTTGGGGTTCATGGCATCCTGCATTCTACTAATTCCATATGCAAGACTGCATATGAGGAAACTTCAGTGGTATCTAAAAAGTTTATGGAGTCAACATTGTCACAGTCTGGAAACAATGATTCCTCTCGTTCCCTGCCTACAACAGGTGTTTATTTGGTGGGCAGAGACATGTCACCAAAACTAGGGACAGTCATTCACTCTACCCCCTGCCACCCAAACAATAACTACAGACGCATCAGACTATGCTTGGGGGGGCCTACCTGGCGGGGAGATGCATTCAGGGCATATGGACCCCAAAACAAATGCATCTACAGATCAACCAGAAAGAGATGCTAGCTGGTCAGAATGCCCTGACAGCCTTCATAGGTTCATACTAGGCTATCTGCCCTAGGGCATTTATAAGCCTAGCCAGAATGTGTTTGGCTTTCGCCACCCATTTTAAATCTATTTTGCTATGCCCTTTTTTGAGGTTAGTATACTGTGCCTCTGTCTAACAGTGACACAGAAGTGATCAACTGGGTAAACCTACGATCTCCCACCCACTCATCAAGATTCCTCTTGAAGAGAGTCAATGAGGGACTCTGCCTAACCTGGACTGGGATTTTATTCCTGAGTGAGGGGAGCCTCTGGGTTATGAATCTGTCCCTCCAGCATGTCCTATTTATTTCAGTGCTGAGGTTCAAGTCTCTCGAGCGCGTAGCTCTATGGGATTTGGATTTTCTGAGGTGCAGCATGTCCATTAATTCCGGGTTGGACATGGCTTTATACGTCAGGCACAAATCGCCTCTGAGCAGGCGGTATGCCACTGAGTAGAGCTGGAGTTTCTTTAACTGGGCAGCATATGGCATCTGAGCCCTTTGATCCTGTTGGTGAGGTACTTTTGGGGTCTTTCCAGTTGCTGCAGGTGTCTGGTAAGGTACATCCCAAAAGGGGCATTGTACTCAATTATGGGCCTGATGAGGGATGAGTAAAGAGGCACGATGACCTCCCTTGATCTAATGTGAATCCCTTCATGATTAGGTGGGCTATATAAAATGTTTTTCTAACCACTTTGGCCACGTGGTTGTCAAATGAGAGAGTTCTATCAACTTGGGTCCCCAGGTCCCTAATTACTTCTTCTGTACTTAATGGATTACCACCCATGTGGTAATTTGTGGGCACTTTGTTTTTGCCAAAGGGGATGACTATACACTTTTTGGCATTTAGCTTGAGGCCATGGCTCTGGCACCAGTTGTCTGTTTCTATGAGGCACTTTTGGAGGATGCTTGTGTCGGCTGGAGAGTCTATTATGGCGCCCAGTTTGCAGTCATCTGCGAACTTGGTCAGCCACAGTCCTTCTGTGTTGTCCTGTACCTCAGAGAAATATATACCGAACAAGAGAGGTCCCAGGACTGAGCCTTGTGGGACACCACTTGTAACTGGTTTGGAGTCTGACATGGCTCCAGCAATTCTAACCATGTGGGTTCTGTCCTTGAGCCAGTTTGCAATCCATCTAGTGACATAGGGGTTTATATTTAAGCTGGTGAGCTTATCTATAATGCCCGAGTGGGGTATTGTATCGAAGGCTTTTGCGAGATCCAGGTAGGCTGTGTGGACCACCTTCCCCTTGTCAATGGCCTTGGTGACTGTTTCAAAGAAATCAACCAGGTTTAAGAGGCAGGATCTGCCCTTAAAGCCGAACTGGGTAGGATCCAGTGTCTGTAGGTCCCCAATATCTTTATGTGGTCCATGATGATCCTTTCCATAGCTTTGCAGACCAAGCTAGTCAGGCTTATGGGGCGATAGTTTCCAGGGTCCGTTGAGGTACCACCTTTATGGAGAGGGACCACTGTTGCTGTACGCCACTCTTTGGGCACATATCCTGTAGTAAGGCTGAGATTGAACAGTAGTTTTATGTTTGGGTTTAGCTCTTCTTGGAGTTCATGTAGGACGAGCCGACACCGTCTGGTCCCATTGATGCTGTGTTTTTTGCTTTGGAGAGGGCTGCTCTTACCTGAGCATCTGAGATGTCACGGGGGCAGCACTCTGCTGGGATAGATATTTTCCCTTTTGGTGGGGGTGGGGGGGGGGGTTGCGCTGAACCTGTCAGCTAGGATGTTGGCAATGTCTGTGGGTTCAGTGTATTTTTTGTCATTTTGGACTAATTCTGAGCATATCTGGGGATTACCACCCAGGTTCCTAACATAACTAAAGAAAGCCTTGTGATTATCCTTAGTGTCCTGTGCAATTTTTCTCTCTAAGCTGGCCTTAGACAATTTTATGAGTGCCCGTAGTTTTTTGCTAATACTGATCAGTGATGCCTTCCCTTTTTGGGATTTTGCTCTATCATTTAGTAGCTTCCTCCTTCTATTGTATAGTTTGTTTATGGCTGGGGTCCACCAGACAGGCCTGCCTTTGGAGGATTGGGTCTTGGTTTTATTTGGGATTGCATGATCCATGCATTCCTGAAGGTGTTCATAGAATGCGTTTATAAAGGATTCTGCGGTCTGGGCCGTATTTTCCACAGGCCCGGGGGCTTTGAAGGATTCCACCTCAGTTTTGAGGAGTGTGAAATTTGCTTTAGAGAGGTTTTTCACTGTGATTTTCTGGGCAGGGGGTAGGGTCGGGATATGAATATCCAGCGAGATTAGTTTATGGTCTGATCTTACCAGTGAGGGATACACTTCTGGTCTGGAGCATAGAGTCCCCATGTTGGTGATGATCAGGTCCAGTATGTTTTCCCCTCTTGTGGGAGTGGTAACAAGTTGTTCCATAGCATTTGAGTTTATAAATTCTAGGAACCTTTGGGCTAGGGTGTTGGAGCTAGAGTAATGCTCCCAGTCTGTTTGGGTAGTTGAAGTTGCCCAATATAATGGTGTTTGGAGAGACCTTCATATTTTCCAGTGTTCTCAGGTAGGCCGAGTGGGGTTCCTGGGTTTGGGAGGGTGGTCTGTAGCAGACTATAAACTGGAAGGCAGTTTTACCCAGTGTTAGTTACACATCTCTGATGCTTCGTGCTTTGCCACCAACCTGTAGGTGTGCGTATCTTTGATGAATATCGATACTCCCCCTCCTTTTGTGGTTCGGTCCAAGTTTTGGGGCCGAAAAGCATGGTATGAGGTATAACCTGGTAGTGCTGGGGTGCTCTCGGGAGCCCTGAACCAGGTTTCTGTTACTGCACAGATATCTATGTTCTCCATGCTAAGGAGAGTTTCGAGTGCGTGTATCTTGAGGTTTAGACTTATGGCGTTGAGTAGCATTACTCTTAGTTTCTTATCCCTTGTGATACCTATGGAGGTGGGCTTGTCTTTTGAGCCTTGCCTAAAAAAGGCACTATGGGGGTAGCAAGAGCCTTTGCCAATATCCGAAAGCCCAGGGGTGACTGGTGCAAGCTGTCCCTAGCGAAGCATCGTGGCTTGTCGAGCATATCATCCTAAGCTGACAGGCATTGGATCCCCTTTGAATGACACCAGTACTTAAGCCAATTGTTGAAATTGATCATCTTGTCTTCCTATTGTGGCATCATTGTTGGTGAGGGTAAGATGCTACTCAAGGTCAGGGTCATACCGGCCTGGGCTACATGCTCAGAGAGCTCCTGTGTCTCTTTTCATGTAGTCCAGGGAGGTATGTCTCAGGTCATTCACACCAGCATGGACAATGACTGAGTGATATTTGTACTTGCCTTGGAGTGACCTGAGTGCTTGTGTTATGTGGCGGGTCCTAGCGCCCGACAGACTGCTCACCGTGACCCTCTCCTTGTTCAGCCTGGTGAGCGGGACAAAGTGTGCCTGACGATAGTCACCTATTGCAAGTGTATCAGGTGTGTTTAGTCTTGAGGGCTGTGACTGTTCTGCACACTGGCTTTGTGAGAGATGTTTTGCACGTGTTTTGTTTTGGGGTAGCGGTTGCTTGGGTGTCTGCTTTGGAGGTCTCTGCTGCTTAGGCAGATCTTTATTTAGAGCCTCCGAGTATGTTTTTGTTTGATTGTGTTTGGTTTGCTGTCGTGGTAGGTCTATGTGAGACTGGAATTGTAGTGAGTGTGGTTTCCTTCTCCTCCTGACTGGTTATGCCAGTACTGAGTTGAGAGAGCTTAGCCTCCAGTTTGGCTATATGGTTGCATCTCTCACATGTGTTGGAATTTGTTGGGAGGAAGAGAGGGTTGTCTGTGTACATGAGGCAGTTGTAACATTGCCTCAAGATTCCCAGATTCACCAGCTGGACCGGAGAGGAGATTGACAACTGACCTTTGGACATGCTAGAATAATATTGGGAATTCCTTTATAACTGAAAACAAGGGCCAGTGGGGAGTGAGGGTGTAGTGCTTTTAATTTTTAGTGCTGACTTGTATAATTGCTTTAGTGAGCAAGTGCCAGGTAACTTAAGTGCAATGTGTTACAGGTAACTTAAATGCAAAAACGATAAACAGTAACTTTCTTTCAAGTGAAAAAAGGAAGTAAGTACTGTAAGCAATGCAGATATCACTAGTGATCCACAGAAGCTGAAGCCGTATTGGGTGGAATTAACGTTCCAGGGAAATAACAAGCAAAGAAACAACAAGCATATAAACAAAGCTAGATTCAGCAAGCCTGGATCTAGTCTATGCTACAGCAAACAAGGTGTACCAATTTCAGTAAGATACAGTTTAAATATTCAGGCACTATAAACCTTTAACCAGAAATTCCCAGCTCAGAAGGGCAGAGTCCAGCCTCTTCTCCCACAAGAGTGCAGACCACGAACCTTCTTAATGTAAAATAACTGGCCTGAAGCCCAAGTGCTTAAACCAGAACTAATACACTTTAAGAATAACGGACACTGGGCTCTCAATCGGCAGTTCCCAACTCAGAAGGATGAAAGCTACCTGTCCTATCAAGGACTTACTTCATCCAGGACCACTACTGATAGACTGCCAACACCACGGTTATGTGGTACATAAACAAGCAGGGGGGTACACATTCCTACCCCCCTTGCAGATTAGCCATGGCATTGTGGGACACTGCCTTGACTTAACAAGTACATCTTCAAGCTCAATTCCTGCCAGGAAAACAAAATGCTCTGGCAGATGACCAAAGCAGAAATCTTATGGACCCTCACGATTGGAAACTGAATCCACAAGTCTTCAGCATGGTAACACAGAAATGGGGGAGCCCAGACATAGATCTATTTGCCTCTCCCCAAAATTAGAAACTGGAAAAATTCTGCACAAGGACTTATCACAGACCGGCATGGAAAGTGGATGCCCTATCCTTTAGTTGGAAAAACCCTATCAGTTTACGCCTTTACTCCTCTGCCTCTTCTCCTCATGGTCTTACTAAAGGTCAGACAGGAAAAAAACAAAAATTATCCTAATTGCTCCGGACTGGTCTCGCCAGCACTGGTACCCGATTCTAAGGAACAGGTCTCAGCTCCCTCCTTGGTACTTGCCTCAAATACCTCATCTGCTGTCTCAGCAGAACAATCAAATTCTGCCCAGTCAGCTCCAAACTCTGAACCTGGCAGCATGGCTGATCATGTAATTATTCAAACAACACCTCTCAGTAAATCTGTGATGGATGTCATTTTGGAATCCAGAAGGCCTAGTACTAGAAAATCTTATGTTGATAAATGGAAGAGATTCTGTTCTTGGAACTAAGCACAAGGAACTGACACAGCAAAACCAAATATTCCTCAGATTTTACAATACTTGACTGAGATGCTTGACAAAGGCCTATCTTTTTCTTCAATAAAAATCCATGCCTCTGCCATCTCTGCTCATTGCAACATGGAGTCTCCCATCTTTTCTCATCCTCTGCTAAAACAGTATCTTAGAGGGGCCAAAACTTTAAGGCCTCCCAGAAGATCACCAACTCCTGCAAGGGACCTCAATTTTGTGCTGGAAAAACTCACACTTCCTCCTTTTGAACCAGCAGCTACTGCAGATATAAAGTTTTTATCTTGGAAAACAGCTTTCCTTTTGGCAATCACTTCAGCAAGAAGGGTTTAGAACGACATGCCCTCATGGCTGTGGAGCCTTTTATTACACTTTACCCAGACAGGGTGTCCCTCTGGACCAGTCCTTCCTTTATGCCTAAGGTGGTATCCACTGTGGCTCTTAACCAAACTTTTCACCTGCCAATATTTTACCCAAATCCGCAAAACAAGGGGGAGCGGATTCTGCATTCATTGGACATACACAGACAACTAAGATTCTACTTAAACAGGACCAAATCTCAGTCTGAGCAACTACTGGTTGCATTTGCTGCAGGATCAGAGGGGAAGGCTATATCAAAGCAGACCTAAGTGGATAAGCCACTGCATTAGTTTCTGCTACTTGCATCATGGTAAACCGGTGCCCAAGGGCATCAAGTCACATTCCACCAGGGCTGCCTCTACCTCCCCAGGGCAATCAAGCCCTTTTTCCCCGGGCT